>NC_140938.1:2803636-2946136 GCF_014529385.1 Adiantum capillus-veneris
CTGCCCGTCTCCTTCCTTCCTGCTCCCTTTTGCCTTGGAACTGGCCCTTCCCGGGGCTTACTGCAAGACCTCCTGACCCGACTTATCCTAAGCTGACTTAACTGAGACTGGCACTGCCTCGTTCTCCTGTGGGTCAAGGGACTGACAAGGACTGACTGACCTATAGCTGGGATATTGACCTAGGTAGCTCGCGCCTGACTCGTCCCCGGACTGTCCCCGGACTGGGGCCACGGCATACCACAATATCCTATCCAGTGTCTACCAAAGAGCACTTTTAGACTGGAACAGTGTCACTGCACCCAAGTGCAAGGGTGCATGTGACGAGAAGTTACTGCTGCTGTTGTCGGCGCTCGGCCCTAGTAAGGACTATCCCTAGGGGAAAGATGACAAGGCATCATCCGTTGGACCCGTGGTGAGGATGTCAAGGGAGGAGCGGGACCAAGCGGGCTCTGCTAAAGGGGGGGAAGGGCTGAGCTGAGGTATGGTACTCGAAGGAGGAGGTGAGTAGCCTAAAGCAGAGGGTTGGACTGAAAAGGGCATTGGGGGCCCGTTGAGGTATATGCCGGTCTCGTGGAAGAGTAACAAGCAGTCCGGAATGATGGTGCCTACGTAGGGGTAGGCCTCAAGAATGAATTAGAAATGGGCGAGATCCCGTGCCCGCGAATGCAAGGTGTAGAGCCACACATCAAAGGTGAACGGTGCAGCCGTTGGAGAAGTAATCTGAACGCAGGAGGATTCGACCGGGGTGCCTATGGGGCAGCTGCAGAAGAGATTGCAGCCGGTGGAGGGGTGGGGGAATCTGGTAATAAAATCAGCAGAAAGGGATCATCCTCCATAATGTGGGCATTTGCTGGCAGGCAGAAGTAATCAAGATGCCTGAAAGAGCCAGGGCAAGCTCCGTGAGGGCATGCCCAAAATTGCTGAAGGAGAGGACTGCCCGTGAATCAGGAGATGGAAGCGGCCCCGAGAGCAGAAATGTTGCAGCAAGAGGGGCGGGCCATTGCAAAATATATGGCAGAAATTGGGGCGGCCCAATTTAGGTACATGCTGCAGAGAAGGGGGCAGCCCAATCCGGATGCGATATTAGCATAGCCGGAAGCCCGGGCTGAGCATAGAGTGGCAGCACTCCGTGCAGATCACGACCAACAAGGCGGGCAGAGATGCGTGCTAGAAAGGGGGGTTGCATGGCCTGTTAGGCGGCATCTTGTACGTGCTGTTGCTGCACGGCCTGCAGGATGTTGCCGGCCTGTGCGGGCTATGGCTGGCCTGTGCAAGGGCTGCGTCTTGGTGAAGCAGGGTGGCCGCTACAAGGCTGTACGAGCAAGTTGCGGGGAGAGGAGAACAGCCACGGTCAGCATGGGGCACAAAGGCAGCGGCTTGAGGAGGGGCTGCGAGGCCAGCAAGGGGGGGGTGCGTAGAGAATGGCGTGAGGGCTGCGTAGGGGAAAAAATCACCTCACATAGAAGGGGGGTGGTTAGCATGCAGCCAAGAGCACATGCATGGGCAGAGAGCCTCGAGGGGGAGTGGTCCCATGCAGCAAGAGGATAGGGTTCCATTATTGAGATCATCTTCTCTTCTTCAACCCTCTCACACCCACATCACCTCAGCACGTTTGTGGATAGCTAAGGGCTTCATTATCAACCATGCATAGTCGCCTACAACAGCGTTGTGGATAGCAGACGGCCTCGAGATCATTGCTACAGCTGCCATTGGTTTTTGATGTTGTCGGGGACATCGATGCTCCTCTCTTTTGCTCATTGGCGGCGCTTATTCAGAGTGTTCATCGGCATGAAATCCAGTTCTCCTAAGGAAAGCAAATACTCATGTACATTGCAGGAGGGGGCCCTCAGTGAGTAACGAGACCCAATCTGGTGTGGACTCCATTGTCTTCTTTTCTCTCAACTCCCCCCTTCATGGTGTGCATAGCTCAGTACAGTTTAAAGAAGGTTTTGTTGCAATTTACATTCAGATCTAAACCGAGCATACTACACTAGTTTTAGCTTCAGTTTCGCCAAACCATCCCACAATCCTTCCAGATGGTATGTTCAACTCTCCTTCATGTCCTTGGTCATCTTGTCAAAACCTTCTTAGATTCCAGTGGCACGATTTCTTCCATTAGTCAAACCTACCTAGATCAACTCAGACTTCCCCTCAAGATGGCAACTCCTATCTTTGTTTGTGTGGTGATAATAAACAAACTTAACACTCTTCAACTATAGCCACAGTCTCTTTTCAAATTGCCAACTTATTCCTCTTTCATTACTTTTATGTTTTGCCAAGACAACTAACCTTAGGTTGTGATTGGTTTGTTTAATCTGGAAATGGCAACAGCTTGGCTTGCTCACAAATTTCTGTTTCTGACCACCTCATTCCTCCATCTAGATGAACCTTTGCTTTATATACTCTTTTGGTCCAGTTCCCCTCTCTCCTCCCTACTACCTAGTCAGTTCTCTGATTTCAGTTGTATATATGCCTCTATCCGTAGAGGCCAAACCATGCCTATTAAAATGCATAGGACCCCAAAAGAAGTTGCTGCAATTACTGAAGCAATGGACAAGATGCTCGACAAAGGCGTAATTCAGCCATCCTTTGGCCCTTGGGCAGCAGACCATCATCTTGTGAAGAAGGATACAGATCAGTACAGGTTTTGTGCGGGCTGTAGGGCCTTGAACAAAGGCACATAACATGATGTTTACTCTCTTCTAAGGCTAGACGCTTTTGTTGGATGAATTGGGTAAATCAAGATACTTCACATCATTAGACCTTGTCTCTGATTACTATCAAATCCTTGTTCACCCAGCTTATGCACCCAAAACTGCTTTGCGCACTCCTACTGCTATGACTGAAGACGCGGAGTGGAGCGTGGATCGACTCTCTCTCTCTCTCTCTCTCTCTCTCTCTCTCTCTCTCTGTCTCTCACACACACACACACACACACACACACACACACAGATACACAGAGAGCTTACACAATACGCAGAGAATCGTTTTGAAGGGTTATCTCCCAAAACCTTATTATCCACAAAAGTATAAGTGAGTATATACAAAGAGTTAGTAATAAGTGAAATAGACGGGTGGCCGGGAATATCCGTATAAGAGGCCACTTGGGCTTTAATCCCAACAACCTCCCACTTAAAGTCCAAGGTGGCACTTTAAGTAACTGTAAATCTATGAACATAAATGTACAAAGATTTACATGGTTGCCATCTATCCAATGCCCAATAACTCACGACAATGCACAAAGCCCTCTCCTGGAAGTCCCTTTGTGAGTAGATCAGCAGGATTTTCCTTGGTGTGGATCTTCAGAAGTTGTATCTGCTTGTCTTCAAGTACTTCCCTAATGAAGTGATATTTCACATCAATGTGCTTAGTCTTCGAATGGAACACTAGATTCTTTGCCAATTGTATAACACTTTGACTATAACAATATAACTCTGGCATATCTACTTTGATTCCCAAGTCTGCTACCAATCTCCCAAGCCAAATAGCTTCTTTGCATGCCTCATTTGCTGCAATATACTCAGCTTCTGTAGTAGACTTCGTAACACAATCTTGTAATCGAGATCGCCATGATATGGCACCTCCAGCCAATGTAAAGACATAGCCTGATGTAGATCTCCTCTTATCCAAGTCTCCTGCATAATCTGAGTCGGTGTATCCTCTGACACTCAAATCTTGACTACCATAGCATATGCGCATACTCTTTGTATGTTTTAAGTATCTCATTATACCTTTCACTGCCTCCTAATGTTTCTTGCCGGGATTTGACATATATCTGCTAACCACTCCCACTGCAAATGCAATATCCGGATGTGTAGCAATCATTGCATACATCAAACTACCCACTGCAGATGCATATGGAATCTTATCCATTTCAGCCTTTTCTTCCTCAGACACAGGACAATCTTGTTTGCTAAGTTTCACATATGGTGGCAATGGAACACTCAATGCCTTTCCCTTCTCCATATTGAAACGTTGCAAAACCTTGTCAATATACTCTGTTTGAGATAACCAAATCAGCTTCTTTGATCTGTCTCTCTCAATGCGCATACCAAGTATATGACTTGCCTCACCCATGTCTTTCATGTCAAACGATTTTGCCATCTTTGACTTCAAAGCTGAAATTTCTTCCAAGTGTTTGCCAGCAATCAACATGTCATCCACATACAAAATAAGGATCAGCCAACTGCAATCCTTAGCCTTCTTTGTATATAGACAGTGATCGAACTCACTACGTTTGTAGCCTTGAGAAAACATAAACTGGTGGAACTTATGGTACCATGCCCTCAGTGATTGTTTTAAGCCATAAAGACTTTTTAACAACTGGCATACCAAATCTTCCTTGCCTTTCTCAAAAAACCCTTCTGGCTGTTGCATGTAAATTTCCACATCTAAATCACCATGCAAGAACGCTGTCTTGACATCCATTTGGTGCAACACCAAATCCAATATAGCAATCAATGCAAGAAAACATCTTAATGTAGTCATCTTGACCACTGGAGAGAAGACTTCATCAAAGTCAATGCCTTGTTCTTGCTTAAAGCCCTTGGCAACAAGCCTTGCTTTGTACTTTGGTTGACTATCATGAGCGGTGATCTTATACCTGTAAACCCATTTACAAGGTAGAGCCTTTTTGCCCTGTGGTAATTTAACTAGCTTCCATGTCTGGCTTTTATGCAGAGCTGTCATCTCTGACTGCATGGCCAATTGCCATTTTTTCGAGTCAACCACTTGTAATGCTTCCTTGTAACAAGATGGTACTCCTCAATCTGTGAGCATGA
The DNA here is from genome assembly GCF_014529385.1 of Adiantum capillus-veneris. NCBI lineage: Eukaryota > Viridiplantae > Streptophyta > Polypodiopsida > Polypodiales > Pteridaceae > Adiantum > Adiantum capillus-veneris. Next base: position 2,808,418 of record NC_140938.1, read on the forward strand.
TATAATTTAGAGATGGCACATAACGATCAGGTGGTTTGGAGACACGCTCAGAACATCTCACCACAACTGATTCTGCCTCTCTAGCCACTATAGGTTGTTCCTGAGCCTGACCATGCTGTCTTGATGTGCTAGCACTAGGTCCATCTTCCCTGAAGACAACTCTTCTGATCTTCTCTGTCTTCTCTGGCTTAGCGTGAAACTTGGCTTCATTGAAATGCACATCATTGCTACGAATAAGTTTTCTGGCCTCAGGATCCCAAAGCCGGTAACCCATCTCGTCCGATTCTCCGTAGCCAAGAAATATACACTTCTTGCTCTTTGGTTCTAACTTATTCCTGAACTCCTTAGGAATATGGCTATAAGCTTCACAACCAAAGACTGTGAGATGCTTATACGAAGGTGCCTTGCCTGTCCATAGCATCTCGGCCACTGCACTCTTATCCAGAACCCTACTAGGAGACGTGTTGATCAAAAAATGGACTGTTGTATCCACTGCTTCCGCCCAAAATCCATCAGGCAACTCAGCATTTGACAACATGCTTCTGACCTTCTCTCGTATGGTCCTATTCATACGTTCTGCAACTCCATTTTGTGAAGGATTGTATGGTGCAGTAAGTTCCCGCTTTATCCCTTTTGCTTCACAAAAGTCTTGAAAATCTTTGGAAACGTACTCTCCACCATTGTCAGTTCTCAAGCACTTCAGCTTCTGACTACTCTGATTCTCCACAAGCTGCAAGAATGTCTTAAAGACCTTGAGCACCTCATCCTTGTGCTTCAAGAAGTAAACCCATACTTTGCGAGAATAGTCATCTATGAATGTACAAAAGTACGCTGCTCCCCCTAGTGACAAACTAGGCATTGGTCCGCATAGATCACTGTGCACAAGAGCTAACTGTTCGTCCCTACGATTCCTCTTTGATCTGTGCGGTTCCTGTGTTTGCTTACCATAAACACAATGCTCACAAAACTCGAAATCTTGAAATGAAAATCCATGCAAATAACCATAATGAGAAAATATTTCCATTCTTCTTTTTGACATATGTCCTAGCCTACGATGCCACAGTGACACACTTGGCTGCTCAATCACATTAATTACATGGTTTTTAACCTCTGAAACATGTAAAGTGTACAGAGTTCCTGCCTTGATACCATGTGCTACAGTCATCGAACCTTTGGAGATCTTCCAAGCGTTGTTCCCAAAAATTGTCACATAACCCGCATCATCCAACTTCCCTGTACTGATCAAGCTCTTTCGGATTGCTGGAACATGTCTGACATTCTTGAGCCATTCTGAAACTTCAACTGCACATCTCCCACTCCAAGTATGTCACAAACCTGCTCATTGCCAAGTCTGACATAATCTTTAGTAGCCACATATAATGTAAACCACTCTTTGTGCGGAGAAACATGTAAAGATGCCCCTGAGTCGATAATCTAATCACTCATAGCATGTCCATCCTCTGCAATCAAGAAAACAGAATCAAGATTGCTTGTGAGGAAGATGTCACCAGCAGCTGCTATACCAGAATCACTGTCTGAACCAGATCCTGTGACATTCACCTCTTCAATCTTCACTGAACTCTTCTTTTCATCTTGCTCAGAATTCTTTGTTTTGCCTTTTTCGTGTTTCCACTTCGTACAGTCTCTCTTCATGTGACCCTTCTTGCCACAATGGTAGCATTCTATGTCATCCTTTGACTTCGAGTCACGAGACTTACTTCGGTTTTGTTCCTTCTTACCCTTCTTCTCTTTAGACTGTTGTCTCCCTCGAACGACCAAAGCACTATTGCCTTTGCCTTTGTCAATGTTCTTCCTATTCACTTCCTCTGTGAGCAAGCTATCTTCTACATTGGCACTTGTAAGACCTTCTGGCGCGACAAAATTACTTAACGCTGTACGAAAAGTATCCCAACTGTTTGGCAAAGTGATTAAGAGAAACATAGCCTTCACTGAATCTGGAAAGACTATCTCCTGTGCTGTTAACTGGCTGAAAATTGTGTGAAATTCATTGAGATGATTTGACATGGCTATCCCTTCCTTCATCTTCAAATCCACCAATTTCTTGAGCCAGTAAATCTGAGAAGCAGCACTTTGTTTCTCATACATACCACATAGCTTTTGCCATACGCAATACGTTGTAGTCTCTTCTAATACGTTGAAGTAAACATTTTCTGCCAGTGTCCGCATGATTGTGGAACAAGCTAATTCGTCAAGCTCTTCCCACTCATCTTCAGCCATACCTTCTGGTCTCTCCCCTTTGAGCTTCAGTGGCTTCACTTCTTTTTTCTGCACCAAAACCTGCCAAATCTGCTTCTTCCAGAATGGAAAGTTTGTGCCATCCATCTTCTTTATGTTGTAAAGATTCTCACTCTGAGAAGATGCCATATCTACAAAACTGTTTACTTCTGGAAAAAATCCGGCAGAGTTTTTCTTGTAAACTGGCCTCTGTACACAGTAAACAAGCTGTAAACAACAAGCTGAACACCTTTCCTTAGGAACTGTCAGTATTTTGGAAAAATTTTGACACAGTCTCCCCTGTAAATTGAGCTATGAGAACCAAAAGATAGCTCAAAAACCAATCATAAATAGCTGACCAGTGACAAATCTGAAAATCTCTGTAATATGATGTCCTGTAAGCATACATTGTCTCATGTCTGGGCGATCACAGAACCTGTATCTGTCTCAAGACTGAACCCTCAACAATGCCTCAACTGCCTGACGCATAAGATGCGATCGAGTGTCTACACAAAGTTATACATCCTATGGGATAAAAGTCACCGAAGAGGATGTGTGTAGAGGGGAACTCCAGCAACCTAATCTACCTCACACTGGGTAACCCAGCCCCCAGTGCTCGGCTTCAAAAAACCTCACACAATAGACCAATCACTGTCCTATGACCGTTGTGGCGGTCTGTCTGCTAGCGTGACTCACAACTAGTAGACCCATAATCACAGTACATCAATCTGCAATACATGCCAGTGGTGTCAAGCCGTCGTATGGCCACACCTCCCCTGGAACCTGGCAAGCACAAGAAGTAGCAATGCAGACTGCAGTATATATATCTGATGATATATATGTGTACCTAGTCTATAGATGATGCTTTGAAGACGAATGAGTGATGTATGTCGATGCCAATATCGATGCCGACCACCTTCTGCTTGCCAATCTACATAAGACGGATTTCTTTGCGGCTGAAATCTATCTTCTGCTGCAGTGCTCGGAACAAAATTATGAGGGCATAAACGGCTTCGAAAGGGGGGTAAAACCCCAAAACACCCGGTGGAAATGCTCTTGGAACGCCGAGTGTGAATTTCCAAGCTCCGGATCCAGACTCTGCTGAAAAGTGCGCGCGCACGATTACGCAAATACGCACTGAACTTGGCTCTAATACCAATTGAAGACGCGGAGAGGAGCGTGGATCAACTCACACACACACACACACACACACACAGATACACAGAGAGATTACACAGTACGCAGAGAATCGTTTTGAAGGGTTATCTCCCAAAACCTTATTATCCACAAAAGTATAAGTGAATATATACAAAGATTTAGTAAAACGTGAGTTAGACGGGCGGCCGGCCATATCCGTATAAGAGGCCACTTGGGCTTTAATCCCAACAATGACTTCATACAGAGTCATGACATTTGGCTTGTCAGATGCACCTAGCACTTTTCAACGGATGGTCATTAGGTTGTTGAAAGATCTCATACAACAGAAAATTCTCATTGCTTATCTGGATGATACTCGTACATACTTCTATCTGGGAGCTTTTAAGGCTGGATGCTTTTGTTGGATGAATTGGGTAAATCAAGATAATTAACATCATTAGACCTTGCCTCTGATTACTATCAAATCCTTGTTCACCCAGCTTATGCACCCAAAACTGCTTTGCGCACTCCTACTGCTATGACTTCATACAGAGTCATGACATTTGGCTTGTCAGATGCACCTAGCACTTTTCAACGGATGGTCATTAGGTTGTTCAAAAATCTCATGCAACAAAAAATTCTCATTGCTTATCTGGATGATACTCGTACATACTTCTACCTTGGAGCTAGTTGTGAAAGAAGTTTTAACCAGATTACAAAGGTAATTGCTGTTTAGAACGTGAAAATGGGGCCAAACATCACTCAGATTCTTAGGACTTACCATCAATCAGGCAGGCATTCAAATTGATCCCGAGGAGCTACTTGCTGTCCAAAATTTCCCAGTTCCATCTATTGTCAAAAAACTACAACGATTTCTCGGGTGGTAACCTTTTCCATCTACTGTCAAACAACTACAAAGATTTCCATGAGTCATCATTTTAGGACTATTGGATTCAGTCAAAGATAAGCTCTCTAGTGAGGCAACAACAATCATACAACTACAGGTAGTCGATAAAGACACGCGTTGAAAGTGGTATGCTAATGAGCAGAAATTTCTGCATAAAACTTGTGCATTAAAAAAAGACAAAATTCTATTTCATCATTACTGTGAGGTGGCATCAGCTACATATATGTACACCTATTCCTAAACCAATTTGCAGGCAAGCAGATTTCACCAATCTTTTGCATCAAGTCACCGCGTAGGCACGCAGTCTTATCATGTACAAAAACGTTTTCTTGATTTTGTGCACTTGATTTCGGAAAAAAATAGTGGATAGAGAGTCTCACTACCCTTCGTAACTCCCAAAATTGCACAGAGTCTCACTCCCCTTTGTATGCGTGCTCCATGTCTCTGAAGTGCAGTTTCATGTCTTGCCTCTCCTGCAAAATGCCAGCGTATGGCACATTAAAACTTCAAACACTTTTCATTAGCAAGTATCGCAATACATGACGCAAATACCATAAGAACTAAATTTGCGATTTGTACCAAAATGATACAGCAAAAAAATATAATCCTTACCACATCAGCAAGCAATGTTTCCATTTCTCTAGTTTCAGCGATTAGGTGGATTAGATGACTCAAAGTCAATAAACTTTGGACCACCCCTCCACATCACGTGAGAAAGTTTCAAGTCATTGTGCAACACACCACACTTGTGGATGCCATTGAGGACTCCCAATATGAAACATTCCACTTGCATGCCACCCTTGCCCCGGAGTTTCTTCCTCACATCGTGTTGGCCTTCATTTGTGAGGGCTAGAAAGATAACATTGCAATGAGGCAATCTTCCAACACCTAGCAATGCTGGGATATGTGTTCCTTGTAGAGCATGAAGCTTCTCATAGGCAGTTTGCTCTCTCACTAGAGCTACTGCAGCCCGCTCACAACGCAAGTCAAACAACTTCAAGGCTAGTTTCACTCCCTGTGCTTCTCCTTCAATGATATTACCGTATTTCCCAAGCCCAACAACTCTCCCGGAGATGCCTAATTCTTCCATGTTGGCTGTTGGTATCTTCTTGAAATCCTCCTCCTCATAAATCGGTAGAGTGACATCATCCTCTGCTCAAGTCAATTGCCTCTTCCTTCCACCACCCTTGGGCCTTACTTGTATGAATTGGAGTGGACGCATTGAACGTCTACCAGACCTAGTAGTATACGCTAATAGGATCACCTTGTAGCCCACCGGGGGTGTCTCTTGCACAAGAAGCCTTGAGAACTGTGGTTTGATAGCCTTCTCTGTTTCGGCAAGGTGAAGCACAAACAGAAACTTTTCGATGGGTGCATCACCAATGTGCACTATGGGCGAGAATTCCAATTCCTTTGTTGTTCCACTGCTTCTCTTAAAGAAAACCGTTTGATTATCATTTGAAATAGATCCATACCTTCTTTCATCTAGGATCATATCCCCAAACACCTGTTGGATCACGTGTGTCAACTTCTCTTGGTCCTCAATCACACCTAGAGCTTCCTCCAAGCTTTGATTACCTACCACCTCCCATTGCCACGGGCCTTTGGCCTCTCCATTGCAAAATATTCGGCTGGAGAGCTCACTGCGTTCAGCATCAGCAGTAGGGTGCGACTGGCTGCCATCTAATATCACCAAGTCTGTATAGCTGAAGCTCCTATTACTACCACCTTGGTCATACATAAACTGTAACCCAAGCCGCCCTGCTAACCTGTTAGTTTGAGAGAAAACATGACTCTCCAATGGTACTCTCACCCCTATCTCATCTGCAGCTGCTCTTAAAGGATCAATTGTCACCAAGGGCTCAAAATTTCTTTGAAGTGTGTTGTTTAGGCGCATGGCAGCGAATTGTGCTGCGTGAGCCATAAACCCTCGCCAAACACTAAGATCAAAGAAGCTTCTGGGCGCCACAGGCTCTGTGCGGGACCTGATCCGTCTCTGAGTCAACATGTAAGGAAGGTGAGGAAAAGGAGCCTGTGATAATTCCCAATCTGTCAATAGTCGAACCTGACTCATCTCTGCTAGTGAAAGTTAGTGTGTGAATAAGGGAGGGCTTTCCTCCTTCCCTAAACAAGGCATCAAATACGCTTTGGCCATGCAAAGTTTGATTGCAGTTTAATAAACGTAGTTACTGGTCTACATACAGTGGAACACCAAAGCTTTCTCCATACCCTACCTCGCGTCCCTTCATAACGGGCCGATAATTATTTGTGCACTGAGATTTCTGCCTTACCTTTGCATCTTCTCAAACGCTCATTCTTGACACATAAATCCATACGCCTTCACTCCTCCCTTCCTACCTTTTCCTCCTCATACTGCTTCACATGTTGCATTGGGCAAGGGACCACGTTTTGTTTTCTTGCTTGAAAGTGCCATGGTAGGTTGTTTCTTACTTTGCCGAGAGATAGCAAAAAATAAAACCCAAAGTGGAGGGTCAGGGTCATACTGCTAGCATTTGTAAATCCATGCAAGATTACTGCCATGCATTTGTAAATCCATCTCCGAGAGAGTTGTTGGGCTTGGGAAATACGGTAATATCATAGAAGGAGAAGCAAAGGGAGTGAAACTAGCCTTGAAGCTGTTTGACTTGCGTTGTGAGCGGGCTGCAGTAGCTCTAGTGAGAGAGCAAATTGCCTATGAGAAGCTTCATGCTCTACAAGGAACACATATCCCAGCATTGCTAGGTGTTGGAAGATTGCCTCATTGCAATGTTATCTTTCTAGCCCTCACAAATGAAGGCCAACATGCTGTGAGGAAGAAACTCCAGGGCAAGGGTGGCATGCAAGTGGAACGTTGCATATTGGGAGTCCTCAATTACATCCACAAGTGTGGTGTGTTGCACAATGACTTGAAACTTTCTCACGTGATGTGAAGGGGTGGTCCAAAGTTTATTGACTTTGAGTCGTCTAATCTAAATGTAGAGAGCGAAGACCTAATCGCTGAAACTAGAAAAATGGAAATATTGCTTGCTGATGTGGTAAGGATTATATTTTTCTGCTGTATCATTTTGGTACAACTCGCAAATTTAGTTCTTATGGTATTTGCATCATGTATTGCGATACTTGCTAATGAAAAGTGTTTGAAGTTTTAATGTGCCATATGCTAGCATTTTGCAGTGAGAGACAAGACATGAAACTGCACTTCAGAGACATGGAGCACGCATACAAAGGGGAGTGAGACTCTGTGCAATTTTGGGAGTTACGAAGGGTAGTGAGACTCTCTATCCACTATTTTTTTCCGAAATCAAGTGCACAAAACGTTTTTGTACATGATAAGACTGCGTGCCTACGCGGTGACTCGATGCAAAAGATTGGTGAAATCTGCTTGCCTGCAGACTGGTTTAGGAATAGGTGTACATATATGTAGCTGATGCCACCTCACAGTAATGATGAAATAGAATTTTGTCTTTTTTTAATGCACAAGTTTTATGCATAAATTTCTGCTCATTAGCATACCACTTTCAACACGTGTCTTTATCGACTACCTGTAGTTGTATGATTGTTGTTGCCTCACTAGAGAGCTTATCTTTGATTGAATCCAATGGTCCTAAAATGCTGACTCATGGAAATCTTTGTAGTTGTTTGACAGTAGATGGAAAAGGTTACCACCCGAGAAATCGTTGTAGTTTTTTGACAATAGATGGAACTGGGAAATTTTGGACAGCAAATAGCTTCTCCGGATCAATTTGAATGCCTGCCTGACTGATGGTAAGTCCTAAGAATCTGAGTGATGTTTGGCCCCATTTTCACGTTCTAAACAGCAATTACCTTTGTAATTTGGTTAAAACTTCCTTCACAACTAGCTCCCAGGTAGAAGTATGTACGAGTATCATCCAGATAAGCAATGAGAATTTTTTGTTGTATGAGATCTTTGAACAACCTAATGACCATCCGTTGAAAAGTGCTAGGTGCATCTGACAAGACAAATGTCATGACTCTGTATGAAGTCATAGCAGTAGGAGTGCGCAAAGCAGTTTTGGGTGCATAAGCTGGGTGAACAAGGATTTGATAGTAATCAGAGACAAGGTCTAATGATGTGAAGTATCTTGATTTACCCAATTCATCCAACAAAAGCGTCCAGCCTTAGAAGAGAGTAAACATCATGTTATGTGCCTTTGTTCAAGGCCCTACAGCCCGCACAAAACCTGTACTGATCTGTATCCTTCTTCACAAGATGATGGTCTGCTGCTCAAGGGCCAAAGGATGGCTGAATTACGCCTTTGTTGACCATCTTGTCCATTGCTTCAGTAATTGCGGCAACTTCTTTTGGGGGTTTGACCTGTACGGATAAAGGCATATATAGGCATGGTTTGACCTGTACGGATAAAGGCATATATACAGTTGAAATCCGAGAACTGACTAGGTAGTAGGGAGGAGAGAGGGGAACTGGACCAAAAGAGTATAGAAATCAAAGGTTCATCTAGATGGAGGAACGAGGTGGTCAGAAACAGAAATTTGTGAGCAAGCCAAGCTGTTGCCATTTCCAGATTGAACAAACCAATCACAAGCTAAGGTTAGTTGTCTTGGCAAAACATAAAAGTAATGAAAGAGGAATAAGTTGGCAATTTGAAAAGAGACTGTGGCTATAGTTGAAGAGTGTTAAGTTTGTTTATTATCACCACACAAACAAAGATAGGAGTTTCCGTCTTGAGGGGAAGTCTGAGTTGATCTCGGCAGGTTTGACTAATGGAAGAAATCGTGCCACTGGAACCTAGAAGGTTTTGACAAGATGACCAAGGACATGAAGGAGAGTTGAACATACCATCTGGAAGGATTGTGGGATGGTTTGGCAAAACTGAAGCTAAAACTAGTGTCGTATGCTCGGGCTCGCTCAAAGGTTTGCCAAAACTGAAGCTAAAACTAGTGTAGTATGCTCGGGTTAGATCTGAATGTAAATTGCAACAAAACCTTCTTTAAACTGTACTTAGCTATGCACACCATGAACGGGGGAGTTGAGAGAAAAGAAGACAATGGAGTCAACACCAGATTGGGTCCCGTTACTCACTGAGGGCCCCCTCCTGCAATGTACAAGAAAATTTGCTTTCCTTAGGAGAACTGGATTGCATGCCGATGAACACTCTGAATAAGCGCCGCCAATGAGCAAAAGAGAGGAGCATCGATGTCCCCGACAACATCAAAAACCAATGGCAGCTGTAGCAATGATCTCGAGGCCGTCTGCTATCCACAACGCTGTTGTAGGCGACTATGCATGGTTGATAATGAAGCCCTTAGCTATCCACAAACGTGCTGAGGTGATGTGGGTGTGAGAGGGTTGAAGAAGAGAAGATGATCTCAATAATGGAACCCTATCCTCTTGCTGCATGGGACCACTCCCCCTCGAGGCTCTCTGCCCATGCATGTGCTCTTGGCTGCATGCTAACCACCCCCCTTCTATGTGAGGTGATTTTTTCCCCTACGCGGCCCTCACGCCATTCTCTACGCACCCCCCCCTTGCTGGCCTCGCAGCCCCTCCTCAAGCCGCTGCCTTTGTGCCCCATGCTGACCGTGGCTGTTCTCCTCTCCCCGCAACTTGCTCGTACAGCCTTGTAGCGGCCACCCTGCTTCACCAAGACGCAGCCCTTGCACAGGCCAGCCATAGCCCGCACAGGCCGGCAACAGCCCGCAGGCCGTGCAGCAACAGCCCGTACAGACCGCCGCCTAACAGACCATGCGCCCCCCTTTCTAGCACGCATCTCTGCCCGCCCTGTTGGCTGTGATCTGCACGGAGTGCTACCACTCTCTGCTTAGCCTAGGCTGCCGGCTATGCTGATATCGCATCCGGATTGGGCTGCCCCCTTCTCTGCAGCATGTACCTAAATTGGGCCGCCCCAATTTCTGCCATATATTTTGCAATGGCCCGCCCCTCTTGCTGCAACATTTCTGCTCTCGGGGCCGCTCCCATCTCCTAATTCTCGGGCAGTCCTCTCCTTCAGCAATTTTGGGCGTGCCCTCACAGACCCTCCCTGCCTCTTTTAGGCATCTTCATTACTTCTGCCTGCCAGCAAATGCCCACATTATGGAGGATGATCCCTTTTTGCTGATTCTATTCCTGGATTCTCCCACCCCTCCACCGGCTGGAACCTCTTCTCCGGCTGCCCCATAGGCACCCCAGTGGAATCCTCCTGCGTTCAGGTTACTTCTCCGACGGCTGGACCGTTCACCTTTGACGTGTGGCTCTACACGGTGCATTCGCGGGCACGGGATCTCGCCCATTTCTACTTCATTCTTGAGGCCTACCCCTATGCAAGCGCCATCATTCCGGACTGCTTGTTACTCTTCCACCAGACCAGCGTATACCTCAACGGGCCCCCCATTCCCTTTTCAGTCCGACCCTATGCTTCAGGTTACTCACGTCCTCCTTCGAGTACCATACCTCAGCTCAGCCCTTCCCCCCCTTTAGCACAGCCCGCTTGTTCTCGCTCCTCCCTTGACATCCTCACCACGGGTCCAGCGGATGATGCCTTGTCATCGTTCCCCTCGAGATAGTCCTTACTAGGGTCGAGCGCCGACAAGAGCAGCAGCAACTTCTCGTCACATGCACCCCTGCACTTGGGTGCAGTGACACTGTTCGAATCTAAAAGTGCTCTTTGGTAGACACTTGATAGGATATTGTGGTATGCCGTGGCCCCAGTCCGGGGACCAGTCAGGCAAGAGCTACCTAGGTCGGTATCTTAGCCATAGGTCGGTCAGTCCTTGTTAGTCCCTTGACCCACAGTAGAACGGGGCAGTGCCACTCTTGGTTAAGTCAACTTAGGATAAGTCGGGTCAGTAGGTCTTGCAGTAAGCCTCGGGCAGGGCCAATTCCAAGGCAAAACGGAGTAGGAAGGAAGGAGACGGGCACGAATGAAGGGGGCAAGGGCAGCCGGGCCAGGGCCAACTTCAGGGCAGTCGGCCAGCTGGCCGACCTACTGGAGGTCGGTTGGCCCTAGGCTGGCCGCCTGCCTACCAGCGCAGCCTATAAAGGCTGGGCCCCTCCCCCCTCATTCCTCCAATCCCCCAGCTCCCAGCTTCAGCCCCACAGTGCCCCAACCTCAGTTCAGGCCTCCCTCCCCTCAGCCCGCATCCTCCTGCCCTCAGTCTTCAGCACCAGCTCGCCTCCTCCAGTTGTGCCGGTGCAGTAGTAGTCAGCAGCCCGATCCGCTTCCTCCTAGGGTGGGTCTCAATATTTCAGGTCTCGCACCTAATAGGGCAGCAGTCAGCCGGAGGCCAGACGGAGATTCATCGCTGGAATTGCAGGACAGCAGTATCGTGGACAGTTCACGACAGTCTTTCTCCCTCTCTCTCAAAGTGTTCTTCGGCACATTGTATTCCCGGTTCTCCTAAGAAAGCAAATACTCCTGTATATTGCAGGAGGGGGCCCTCAGTGGGTAACGGGACCAAACCGTGTGTCGACTCCATTGTTATCTCTACCCCTTTACCCTCTCTTATTTTCCCTTTTGTGGTTTTGCATTACTCCATTCGTTTTCAAGAAGGTCTTGCTGGGAATTCACCCGAATACTAACTCAAGCATACTACATTGGTATCAGAGCTCAGGACTTTGGTGATCCAGCAGGACTACCAGGAGTGCCCTCCAGCGCATGGTCGTGCTAAGATCCGGAAAAGACACACAAACTAGCGCAATGGATGGGAGAGGAGATGAGGAACAATATGAGTCGGGAACTCTCGACAACGCTTCACAGAATACAGAAACAGTTCCAGATACGCTTCCGCAAAACACGCAGCAGATCGTAGCACAGCTTATGGAAGAAAACAGAAGACTCCAAGCGCAAGTAGCCAAAGTAACCATGTTGCTTAAAAGGCAGTAGGTCTAGGAAAGGGTGGAAACACCTAGAGAACCACATGGAAGTTCGGATTTTGAAAAACTACTCTTATTGATGCGCGAAGAGCGCAAACATGAGGCAGCTCTGCGGGGGGCGGACCTTGCGCAGATCGAGCGGCAACAACAGCTAGACCGAGAGGCCATGTTGGCTCACCACTAGAAGATGTTGGCTACTATGCAGGCTAGATTGGTCGCTGCCACCGCTTACCACACCCCCCCGCCCCCTCATCCCGCACATCAACCACAACCCCTCATTCGGTCTTCCCTGAACTTTACGGAGTACAACGGTAAGTGCGACCACTCAGCTATATCCCAATTCATTCATCAATTTGTCGCACACTTTCCGTTGGCCCGCATCACTAACCCGCAGATAAGGTTCACCTAAAGGCACCCCACCTTACGGGCGAGGCGGTCACTTGGTAGCAACATTGGTCCAAGCTCCACACGGACACGATAAGTCAGGTAACACATTACGAGTGGGACACGTTTGTCTCCGACCTCACTTCTCGCTTTCTCCCCCCGCAGTATTTGACTAACCTGGAAGGTGAGTTCACTCGTCTCTCCCAGAATGGTTTGCCGGTTTTGACTTACAGCAATCGAGTCATTGCAATGGCACGACTGTTAGGGGTGTCCGAGATTGACAAACTTAAACAATTCATCCGAGGATTGGATGCCAACATTCAGTTCCCAGTGCGTAATTTCGACCCTACGACATATGAACAGGCTCTCACCCTCGCCCAAAACCAAGAAATGATGTTAAACGGCGGGAAACCCAAGCCAGCTCCCACAGGTCCTAAAGCTCCCTCCCCGCGGCCCCCGGACATGATAATATTTTGAGATGTGTGTGATATTGTCTCTGGTGCCCCCATATTGTTGTTGTATTCCAAAGTTGCGAGGTGGACGACTATAGAGGCCTTGTGTTTTCTTTCTTGTTTTCACCTCACATGCTTTCTAGTGCCCCCACTGAGGATCTTTCTTCAGGTCCCTTCAGTTTACGATGGTGAAAATCAGTAGAGTTCTTCTTCGAATGAACCAGAAGGTGAAGAAGCTACAGCTAGAGTCGATGGATGAAGTCCAAGCGCATTATTGGAGATTTAAGAGTCTGCTTGGGGTGCTTGAAGCGGATTACGGTGTGGTTCTGACCAGGAAAGAAGTGAAGTTTCTGTTTCTTGGCACGTTGCCTATTCAATTGGGAATCCAGATGGCATGTATGAATTTTGTGAATGTGAAGAGTTTGGTGGCATATCTTCTGACATTTCCAAAACAGGATTTGCATGCTTCCACAGATTTAGAAGCTGATGATTCGTGTAGCGACGATGGGGATTCAAACTCTTTTTCTAGGGATTTTATGATGAAGATAACAGAGTGGTGGTGAAAAGTGATGCTTGTAAGGAACAGGTGCAATCGGAAGGGCATGATGAAGAGCTCTTTAAAGATGAAGTGTTTGAAACAGGGATTCGGCAAATCGATCTTGGCTGCGAAGAGATGCAAGAGTGGTGTTGTTTAGATGAAGCTTTGTGTGAAGTGGGGACGGATGAGGTCCATTTTGATGAGGAACAGAGTGCATCTAAGGATGTGTTGAATATGGATGTTGCAGATGATGCCAATCCAAGTGTGGAGTTGGATTTTGAGTGTGTGCCTGAGGGAATAGGTGGTTTGTTTGATGGTAAGGAGTTTGACAGCTACTTTGTGGAGTCCATCAGTGGAGGAGTACATGAGGCGTGCGGCATATATATATATACACACACACACACACACGGCTCGGCGGGTGAAAAAACGGGCGTAAAATTAAAATTTCCGGCTGTTGACTGCCAGCGTGGCTGATGTGCCACATAAGCGCCAAATCAGCAAAGCGAACAGATATCTAGTTCGAGCCCTCCTGATAACTTTATCAGGAGGCTGCAGCTGCTGTGACAGGCTAGGCATTGCAGGTCTCTTATCTTGGTCATATTGGATACACCAATAAGCCAATCTCATGGTGTTCTTCACTTGCAACAGTCGTCTCTCATCATGCTCTACTTCTCTGTAGAGTGCAGGATCAATCACCTCATCCCATGCCCCTGATTCCACTTTGGGAAATGCCTCTTCTGGATGGAATGAGTTGCTGATTTGTGGTTCCACCACCCTTTGAACACTAACAAGCTCCCACAATACCATCCCAAAGCTGTAAACATCGGCTTTGGGCGTTGCAACATGCCCAGCAAACAGCTCTGGAGCAATGTAACCACGTGTTCCCCTGACATGCATCGGTGAAGCTGTAGCCTCATCCCTGCTTAGTAGCCTGGACAGCCCAAAATCAGAGACCTTTGCACAAAACTTGCCATCCAAGAGCACATTTTGAGGCTTGATATCTAAAAGCAAAATGCAAGCACCATGGTCGACAGAGAAAGTGCATTTGCTCTTTTTTGCAAAGAGTTGGTGCTTCCTTACAATCTCAAGAACTTTAGGGACATGAGCTTCATGGTCAGCTGTATTCTTTGAGTAAATCAGAATATCATCAAAGAAAACAAGAACAAAATGATCCAAGTATTCTTTAAGAATGTCTTGCATTAGGCGATTGAATGTAGCTGGGGCATTTGTCAATCCAAATGGCATGACAACAAACTCATAGTGCCCATAGCGAGTATTGATGGCTGTCTTCGGGATATCTTGATCATTAATCCTGATCTGGTAATACCCTGATTTGAGATCTATCTTTGTGAAGATCTGGGCTCCATTTAGCTTGTCTCTAGAAGCTCATCAATTTTGGGGATAGGATACTTATTCTTAACTGTCAGCTGATTGAGACCTCTGTAATCCACCAAAGTCTTAACATTCCATCCTTCTTTTTCTAAAAGAAAACTGGCGCTCCCGAAGGTGAAACACTGGGTCTTACAAACCCTTGTTCTAACAGCTATCTAAGCTGTTCCTTGAGTTCAATGACTTCAAGGAGGGCTTCAGCGGGACTGGCATTTCGTACATGTGCTGGGCTACTAGCTGAGCTCCGGGGGTCAATTCTATCTCATGATTTCCCTGATTTCTGTTCTAAGACTAGCTTACGCAAGCATCCGGGGGAACTAAATGAATGAGTACTACCTAAATCAATCAAAAGTTTAAATGGCTTACCCTTATACTCAACTGGAGTATGTATGTCAGGAAATGGACAATTTTTCCCTTGGTTTTCAATCGCGGCATAAATCTGGCCTCTTTCCTCTTCCACTACTTTTGCTATTGTAACTGCTCTCGCTGCTACTGTTAAATATATATATGTGTATATATATATATATATATATATATATATATGTATATGTATCAAAAAAAGGCTTTTTCCTTAATCCATATTCTCTTAATGAGAATCATTGATCTCTCATCAGGATAATCTACCCATCATTTGACTGAATCTCCAACTAGATTCTTGGTGATTTCGGTCAAGGGAAAACTAGGTTAATTCAACGGTAGTCTATTCTTTGTATTAAGGACTGGAATTGGTGTCACGAGGTTTTTGCTTGATTCAGATTGAGAGATGGACAAGTAGTTTATTGGCCGTCCCTCTCACAGTCATGGTCTAACCAAAATTATTCGGTTTACTTCTAACTTTGATTCCAAGGATTTTCTTCAAATAATAAACATCTACTGAACTTCTAACCGTAAGGAAAATTCCAACTTTATGAATTTCATTCCTTCCTAACTATAATAGATTAAGAATTGGTTCTATATGAGAATATTTGATTTTTTATAAAAATACACTTCTTCCATTTAATCTAATTTTGGGTAAATATTAATTTGGTGACTTATCCACATAGAATATCTAAGGATATTCTTTCTACCAATTTAATTTATCAACCCTAATTCTCTAGGTGGTGCAATTATGGTGAAAATTCCTCTTTTGTCACCAACATTTAATTTAGACCTTTTTCTATTTAAATTCCACCAAAACATTTCTTTTAATTAAATACAAATATCCATTTTTTTTAATATACCTAAAATTCCTCTTTTTGTATTGAAATGATTGAATTCCAAATGTCATATGAATTTCTCCATTATCATAAAATAAGTTTATCTAAAATTCCTCTTTTTTTAAATAAAAATATCCATTATTTTAATATACAAAAAAATATCTTTTACCATTTAATTACATGGATCTCCATTATCATGGGAATTCCTCTTTTTGCATAAAAATAAGATTACCAAAATTTCCTCTTTTCTTTAATTAATTATTTATGCATAAATACTAAAAATTTATTTCTCATGAATATGATGAAAATCATTCTTTTAGCATAGGATGTACCATCCTAAACTATGGTAGGAAGTCCTCTTTTAGCATTATGTATAAAAATAAGAAATGTATTTTTTTCTAAAATTTTTACAATAGCTTCACTGCTATTACTGATAATTTTTTATTTTTTCTAAAAAGAATAAGACATTGCAATACAATTATGATAAAAGATCTATTATTAAACTTAAATCTATTCTTAGATCTAAATTATGGAATTAAATCATAAATTTAGCCATAATCATGAACTTAATTATGATTATTTCTATTAGATTATGCGATTTCTAGTATTCCTCTTTTCCCAAAATGATAGGATTATCTCTTTCACATTTAGAATCACTTAAAGTAGTTTTTTAACTACTTATAAATAATATAAAGAATTTACCATTATTTTGTTAACATAAAAGCATAAAAATACCATTTTCTTAACCTCTAGCTTAACAAGCTTAGAGTTTGGTTTTGAATTAAGAATTTATCAATGAGAAGCATTCTTTTGCTAAAGAATTAGCCATAGGAATGACTATTCTTTTTGGAGAGAGAGATATACATAAGAAAACATTCTAATTAAGCATAAAGATTAACTCTTTCTTAATTACTCGTAAAAATTCATAGGGAAAGCTTGATTTGAACTTAAAACAACTAGTTAGAAACTTCTCAAGCTTGAGAGGGGTTGAGAAGTGAAGTCATTTGAGAATATTAACAAAAACCATAAAATTCCTTCTTATCTCAAGGTTTGGCTTGCTTCTTTTTCTGGAAGTGAAGCCCCCAACCCATCAATTAGTTTAGCAAGTTGAGAAGAAAGCTCCAAGAGTTTTTGAAGAGAGAGAGAGACGCTCCAAGCTCTCCAAAAGTAGAGGATTTTTAAGGGATAATAAAAAATATGATTATTTTAATGTAATATTGGCATGGACCCCTTGGGCACTATGCAAGAAACAATGAGCCTCGTCTACATTCTGATGGGGTGAAAATTTGTGAGTGGAGGGGAGCAGCCCCATGGACCCACTCACAAAGTTTTACCTCCGTCGTATGACAAACAGGTGTGATGTGCTATCTAAACTTGTTGTTTTTTGCATAGGAGAACTCACCATGCAAAAAGGAGTGTGGTGGTACTAGATTATCTGACATATTGCTCAATGCAAATACACCTTCCGCACACTTCCAAATCTATGAGCCTTTGTCAGCTCAATCGCACTAGAATGAGTGTTCCAGATACTCTAAAGTAGTCAACAAACTTCAATTTTAATGTAGAAAATCAAATTGTATGCATCCAAAATGAAGATGCTCTTTAAAAAAGGTAGAGACAGCTTCTCTTTACCTTCCTAATTATATCATCGTATCGAGTGGCCAATTCCTTCGATCTCCTCCAATTTTCTAATCTCATCTTTAGACAATGTCAACTTGCCTACTCAAGCTTCTTGTTAAGTGATTGTGTGATTTGAACCTTAGAAATGATTGATCAATGACATTAACAAAGATCTTAAGCATGCTACAAAGTTAAAAACCATGTAACTGTTAGTAAATGAAGGCATCATAGTAACAATCACATTGTACACAAGCTTTCCAAGATATCTGTGCAAGTAAGAGGGTACCATGGCTCGGCACCCTTAGTGTATTTCCTTCTAATATGAGTTATTAATCTCCTATCTCTCTTAGGCAGATCCTTTAAGTAGTCCTCATGATTAGCAACCCTAATGTTTACACAATTCCTTATCTCATCTCGCAATGTTGTGCCAACCCAAGCATGCGTATTCAAACTACAAACAAAATAAATAGTCTCAATGAAGAACAAGACCACACAATAATTTTTTTGCCATAGTCTCCTTTGTTTTTTGAATAAACTTCCAAAATTTTCTCATCCATATTTGGTCACGTTTTATATTTAAAGAGACACAAGAAAATGACCCATAAGGATATTTAAAGAGAGCCATTTTATATTCAAAAGAGATATCTTCTATAGTTTGGATAGTATAGTCTATAAATACATAGATCAATAAAGAAAAATATATACTCACTAGTTCATCTATTTTGCAAGCTAAATAGAAGTGCAATCTCACTGACTCTTGTCGGATCTATGTTGGTACACAGAACACGGTGATGCTTTGCCCTTATATTTGAAAATCTCTCTTTTATTGCAGCTTTTCCCAGACGTAAAACATCCTACCTGCTAGCATGTGCAAATCAAGGATTCTCTGAATGTCCTCCCTCAAACTCCTTGTTGTTGTCTTTGCCAAATATGATCCCACTCTGCCATGATCTCGTCATTAACCATTGTGCTCTCTCTATCACATGTCCACATGGAACTATGAAGGCACCCTTTTCCGGCACATATCCTTCCTTTCCAAAGGCTATCTTCAAACCTGACACCATCTCTCAATCCCCTCACCTTAACATATGGAATAAGCCTACATAGTGAAATCATTGGACATTTAAAACAACTAAAAACCAACCCTAAAGGGGTACAAATATTCATGGGACATTGTGGCTATTATTGTTGATTCATCTACATGTAAATAATATATATATATATATATATATATATATACACACACACACACACATATATACACATATACATATATTTACATATACATATAGTCACTATTATAGGAATCAAGCTTTTTTTATGGCCACATGCTCTTTTTTTGTCTACTATATGATGCCTTATGACAAGCTTTTTACAAGGTAAATGGTGCACACGGAGGACCATAACCATATGATGCCTCATGGCAATCACCTTACAAGGTAAATAGTACACATGGAGGCTATATTCTTGTTAGCCTTATTGTTTTGATTAGAGCTTTCTTCAAATACTGGCCATGTACTAAGTTGCCTTTATTATGATTCACGAGTCTTCCAGGGCCATGGAAAGCTTGTTTATAATGTAGGTTTCCATACACATGTTGGACAGCTAATGTAGTGTTGTGCCGGTGTCTTAGCCCAAGAAGGAAGACCGGTGGCTTATAGTTCTCGCAAAAGCTAAAAGCAATATGAGGCCAACTAAAAGTGAGAATGATTGCTTAAACTAGCCTTATGTATTTACATATAAATACATAATATATATATATATATATAATCTAATTCATGCTCTATATCATACACATAAAGTTGAGCAAATCGTGGAGCTGCATTTCGAGTTTCATCAGGTATGACAGAACCAACACGATGATAGGTGGTACCATGGATTCGAAAATTGAATACTTCTCCACGCATATTGAGGTATGTGAGGTCTACTTTGCATTGTGGACTATTCTATGAGACTAGGACAGAGATATGTGTACATGGGTACACAGATGCTGATTAGGCTGATATATATATGTGTGTGTGTGTGTGTGTGTGTGTGTGTGTGTGTGTGTGTGTGTATACATATATGTTACATGTGTGTGTATATATCTATATCTATATATATATATATATATATATATATATATATATATATATATATATATATATATATATATATATACTAAGATCGATGATTTTTACACGATAGAAATACCATAAATTCATCTATCAAATCGACATACATTTATTGAAGATGGGCATCAACAGTCTTCACCCAAGCTCTTCTCTTCTATAATCAATATAGACACCAAATTTGTGAAATTGGGACTGTTTTCCCGAGTCTGAATAGACGTCTTAAACGCCTTGTATTATAGGCTGAGACCACGTAGACAAACTTCCATTATCATCATCATCTACTGAAACACCAATTGATGCAAGGGATTCCACAATACCCTTGATCTTCAATGCATAGTCATTCACATACATACTCTTTTTCTCCACAGTATGAAGTTCATTCTTCAACTGTATCTTTTGTGCCTTGGTATAAAAATCAACTATGTAACCATTTATCCTATGAAGCTTGGGTAACATAACAATAGTGCGGGGCATCACACGGGGGGGGGGGGGGGGGGGGGGGGGGGGGGGGGGGGGGGGTCACGCTAGCGTGCGGGGGGGGCTGCGGGGCGTCACGGCGCGGGGGGGGGGGGGGGGGGGGGGGGGGGGGGGCTGCGGGGCCGTCATTTTAGCCAACCGCCCAACCACTATAGTGATGGGATCCAATTAGGAATTTGGTTAGCTTTTGTCCCGGGTACCAAGGAAAAGAGTTCCAAGGCCCCCTAGCCGGAAGTTTATGCAAACATAAAATTAGTCACACCACTTACACACCCAATATGAGGAGGTAAATATGGTTCATAACCCAGTCATGTATCACTTGCAATTTCCTCATAAATGGCCTTCCCAATATTATGCTATAATTGATAGGATGTTGGAAATTCATTATTAGAAATGTATGGGAAAAGTGCATACCATAGGTATCCATAGTCATGTGATTAATCTTACCAAGAGGCTTGTTTATAGAGCCACAGGCCGCGTCTTAACTGATACACCCCCATCTCATCTAACATGATGCAATACTAACACCAACTCCGCCATCAAGGATGATAGAGACTTGAATTCCTTTGTAGGAAATAGGAATGGTTGCATTAGTATCCTCACCTTTGTAGTATTGATACTGCCAAAGTTTGTTGATGGGTACCTCAATTCTGAAATAAACAGCAATATGCACCAAAAAATAGCAACCTTCTCAAATTCATACCTCTTTCTTCTCTACCTACCAACTTGCATGTTCTCGAGGCTTGCTTTGATACCACTGTCAAATACCCAAAGGATCATCTCGTAGAACGCTCTTGATACAAGACTCAAAACCTGCAAAACAAAGCCAAGCAACATGAAGGGGATGAAGGCCTGACTCACCTCCCAACCTTGACAACCATGGACAAAACCCATAAGTCTTGGTTGTCCCCACCGAGCCATGAGTTGAGCTAACTAGATGGACGTGGCGACCAATCTCTACCTCGTGAAGTCCCATACCGCCACGAAGCTACCCTCGCACGCCTCGAGACTGCTGTCGGCCTTGGCTGCATAAAGCAGGTACACGTTTGCACACTAGATCCAAGTTCTTGACCATAGAGCTCTCACAAAGACACGCGAGACTCTATGAGCTATTGACTAACCTTGGCCACCCTTTTATAGGCTGTTGATCGATCACTGGGTGTCTACACTTGGGCGCCCGCCCATCGATACTTGGATGCCCGCCCCTTAGACTATCCCTAGCCCAGCTCGCCAATCAGCCTGCCTAGCTCCAAGCCTCCCCAAGCCTCAAAGCTAGTCTTGTGTGCGTGTAACACACGGTAGATACATACTATGCATATGACACCATATGTGATAGAAGTTAGAACACACCACTTGCAACATTTGACATCAAAAAACTAAATTTGCAATAAGCACTCTTCCACTTATGAAATGAACACTAAAGTTGGCAATGAACACCCTGGCATTTATGAAATGATACAAATATAACATGTAATTACACAAAATTACTCTTGGGAAGAGAATTGCACACCTAGAGGTAGAAAATCTAATGTAGCATTGTGCTCATTTTCCTTAACATCCAATGGTATCCCGTGTGGCATTGCCAGTGACAGAGTTGACTATGCAAAAGCAATTACAATCACCAACATGAGTAGCACCAATAGAACATTAATTTTTCTCTTTTTTTTTAGTATATATATACATATATATATATATATATATATATATATATATATATATATATATATATATATATATATATATATATATATATATATATATATATATATGTATGTACATATATATATATATATATACTAACTTCGTGTGCTACTTGTTTGGCTGAGAAGTGAATTCCCACCAAACTCTTGTGATTGACGTGCAGTATCTCATGATAATATGCTAGATTTGCACACAATGCAAAACTGTTTGGGTTAGTTGCTTGTACAGATGACCTACTACTAGCTCATTAGTTGAGCAATTGGTCATAAAATTCTTTCATTCTATTGGGTCCGTAATATGGGTAGCTCACCCTGTTGTCAAATACATGACTATAGGCTCACTCCATCTTAGCATCCACTCTATCTTGGATAGAGTAGTGTATGGGAAGTTGTCATTCACTCCTGTAGGTTTTTCACCATCCGTTACCTGCAAAAGATGATCAGCACAGGTGTGTTGACCATTTCATGGTAGCAATCTCCGTTAAAGATCAGCAAGATCAACCAACAGATTCGTATAAAAGAGCCATGGACTCATCTATTGAGGATCAACAAGGTCAATCAACCAGATCCATTCCCGAATTCAGAAAACAACTCTTACTCCTTGTTCCAATATCTTCCCCGACGTACTTGTGGGTATCTTTGGCGACCAGAGCCCGAGCACCGTATGGTCAACACCCTCTAGGATCCTTCGCAGGTCACCTAGCGCTTCACTTGTAGGCCGCTTCCTTGGTCCCTCATCCATTGTACCGGAAGCTCACCATTTAAATCAAACCGACGCTGTACAAGACCTCGTTGTGCTTGTAGGGCTGACCCACAAGTAGCCTCTCAAGTTTCCTTCTCTCTCAAGGCTGACCCACAAGTAGCCTTGAGAGAGAAGGAAACTGCTACACCAACAACAAGGTAAGAGAAACACATATACATGCACATGAACAAACAGTTTCCTACTCATTATTTGCATCTAAATTGTTTTTTCTCTCCATTAAATGGAATAATCGGTTTCACCAATCTATGATCTCCCCAGCAACACATATTCTTCTTCTTCCATAGCTCCTATAGCACAACCTAAAACTTTTCGGTCATAGGATTATTGTTGATTAATGATATACACATTAAAACGTCCTTCAACCACACTTAGCATGGAAGCTACAAGCCATCGTGCAGGTGGGTTCTAGTTGGTTACCCAAATCTTCCCATGTTTCAAGGGGCAGCAAGTTGTGTCTTGTTCATGTATCAGTTAGGGTGATGCTTATGGTATGGTTTCTGGTAGAGCAGACACTTGAATATGTTGTTATGTCTAGCATGATAATGCTTTCCCCTTAACCATGTTTGGATGCATTTCCCTTTCAGTGATACCTTATTATCTAAACTTGTTGGGCTTGGGATTGGGTTTGGGTTTGGGTTTGGGGAAGAAACCGAAACCCAACTTTCTGCCGCGCTGAGATGGGGCGCTCTTCCTCTCCTCCCTGCACGGATGCCTCTTCTGACTTTCTGCCGCGCTCCTCGGGCAATGCACGGCCCCCTCTCCTCCATTCGGCGTAGCCAGCCGCCGCCTCCTCCTCTCCCGTCCAGCGGTGCCCCACGGCCCCCTCTCCTCCGTCCGGTGCAGCCCCTGCCTCCTCCTCCTCGTCTCCCGTCCGGCAGCCCCCGGCCCCCTCTCCTCCTCTCCCATCCGGCAGCCCACGCCCCCGCCTCCTCTCCCATCCGGCGCAGCCCCAAGGCCCCCTGTCCTCCGTCAAATAAATGAATCTTATTGGTCCATACGAACCTTAATTCAAAATTTTGAAAAAATCTTCACCCCCAGGATAATGCCTCTTGAACAGATTATACTTAATTTCTAATGCACCTTCTGGAAATCTTTTTGAACTTCTGTTTCAGGGGAACTTATTTTAATAAGAAGAGATATTTTTCCATCCAAAAATATTTAAAAACTGAATTACCACTCTCTAGAAGATTTTCTCTCACTAGGCCAAAACTGATAGAAACAAGATCTTTTATATTTCTAAAGAGGGATTTGACTACAGAGGAAGATACTGGATATCATGAGGGGCTGGGGGAGGAATCTTACAACTACGCAAGGTAATGTCTACCAAATTAGCAATCAGGCATGGGGGAATTGATAGTTGCCAATGCATCTGCATACTTCTTTATCTCTTGTACATAATCATGAAAACTCCTTCCTTTCCACTTCACATTATGAATCTATTATCTCAAAATTGAGACTTACGAGCACTAGTATCTGTATATCAAACAGCTTCACCAATGTATCCCATGCATCCTTGGGATTCTCAGAATGTAAAGCATCCGAGATACATATAGACAAGTAATGCAAAACTTTGTATGCTCTCTCTGACCATTGCTTATGAGCTACAACCTGTTGTTGTGTAGGTTGTCGGGGTAGTTCCGGCTTTGACTCCACACCTGTAACAAGGTTCCAAAATACTTTTCCCTTCAGAAAGCTTTTACTCCTGTACTTCCATGCCTGGAAGTTCTTTCTATCCAACTTCTCACCCACAATCTGTACTAGGTTGTTTGACATATTTTCTCAATGTGCAAATGCACCTTTTGCACACGTCCAATTCTGTAAATGAGCCTTCCTCAGCTTAACCACACTCTAATAAGTGTTCGAGATACTCCAAAGTACTCAACAAACTTCACTGTTGATGTAGAAAATCAAACTGATTGCATTCAAATTGAACTGGCATGCGCAGTCCAAAGTACCATGTTCTGGTGCAGTTGCCAAGGCTTCAAATTGCAATGTAGTGGTCCAATCAAGTGCGGATAACTTGCATTGACACCTAAACAAGCTCAATATTGCATATCAACACCAACCAAGGTGCGTACATACCAAAATTATCAAATCCCCTTCTTTTTTTTTTTGAGAAAAACCAGTAAAACCAGTAGTAAAAGTGCTCTACAGCATATGACCCTGCTCTGTGCGTACCATGGGGCTATAGATGAGCGGCTGTCTCGCCCGCTCCTCATCACAAGTGGGAGGTCTCTGAGAAAGCCCCGGTCTCAGCAACTCCCAAGCTCGCAGGATACTCAGGATCCTCTACTGAGGCCTGTCCTCCTCATCTCTGGTGCCCAAGTGTCCCCTGCTGGGGGAGCTCTAACCGGCAGCCGCTGAAAAAGAAGCTCCTTCCAAGGCTCAGCACCTGGAAGCAGCCCCCGAACAATAAGCTTCCCCAACAAGGCTCTACTTTGATCAGCTGGATCTATAACGCCCAAGCCCCCCTGGGCCAACGGAAGAGTAATAACTGCCCAAGCAACCTTAGCCCGGGCCGGCTGACCATCCCGCCCAGACCAAAGAAAGTTCCTGATCAGCCTCTATACTTGGCTGATGCAAGAGCTCGAGAAAATCCAGCAAGACGTGATATACCACATAGTCGCTAAAAGCACCTGATTTGTCACCACCACCCTCTCAGCCAAGGATAGCCGAGAGCTGTACTCTAATATAAAATCTTCTTCCGAATGCTCAAAATATATATGAATGGAGCTTGAAAGCTCAGAGCTATGGTGTCTATGTATGTCTGAGATCATTATGGGCTATAGTACAATGGACTGGAGGAGTGAGGAAGGTGAGAAAATGTATGGAGGAAGGTGAATAAAGCATCTGTAGATCAAGAGAAAAGCAAAAATGAGTTTGTAAGTGAGGAAGAGAAATGGAGGGAATGAAGAGAGAGAGAGAGAGAGATGAGGCATGGTGGGAGAGTACAAGCTACTACAACTAGGGTAAAGGAGCCAGTTTAGAGACACTCAAGAAAAAAAGTATAATTTTGGGTGGGATTTTGCAAATTTGGTCAGATTTGAATTTTGAAATTTGCATGGGATTCCTCATGCAAAGGCGGATTAGGTAATACCAAGATTGATATTTTTTTGATTTAATTTGGGCAGTCAATTTGAGAAAGTTTAAATTTTGAGGTCTTTTAGGGGTTAGAAACACCCAAGGCCCAATAATGGTACAATTTTAAGCAAATCACAAGTCGACACATAAGCAAGATTCCTAGCATATTCCAAATTTTTGTCTCTATATTGAGGCGTGCATGATTTTTAAAAGACACATGTGTTACAATTGGCTCCTTTACCCTAGAGAGAGAAGCAAAAACGAGTTTGGAAAGCAAAGGAGCAAAAATGGAGGGAATGAAGAGAGAGAGAAGAGGCATGGTGAGAGAGTACAAGCTATTGCAACTAGAGAGAGAAGAAAAAATGAGTTTTAAAGTAAGAGGGAGAGAATTGGAGGGAATGAATGGGGGGAATGAAGAGAGAGAAAAAGCAAGGTTGAGGAGAATATCTTCTTAAAGATCTTAAAGATGACTAGATGTTTTTATGACACTCCACTTTTGGACATCAATGTCCAGCACCTCAAAATGACCCTCATTTATGGAAAAGAGGTGGGACTTAATATTATAAAGATTTTTTTAACTTTTTGGAACATTTTTTAGAAATATAGGCATATTATTCCTACTTTTGAGCCTCTTACAAACCCAATATTTTTTGCCACGTGACGTTCCCCCATTTTTCAATTCCTTAATCTAGGTGATTAAAGGTTAGGCAAATTAAAGGACCCTCCAAGACCTCACTCTCTCCCTAATGTCTACAAAAAGAAAACAAAAACAATGGGGAGCCAAGATTTGAAGCCGCAACACCACTTCTTTGGGTCACATCTCCATTGGTTTGAGTAGTTTCATGTTTGGAAGTAACCTCAGCCAACACTCATTTAGTGCATGATCTCTCAACATTGAGAGTTCAATGGTCAAATGAGTATGGCCTCGACCTTTTATTCATCAAAATCAATTTTTCAAGTAAAGCTTTTAGTCATGTGCCTCTTCCACACCTACACCTTTGCACTTACCATCGCCGGAAATTGTAGTATTAGTTCCTAGCAAATGATCCCTAAGCTCCTCAAGACTTAGCTTTGCCACAATAATTACATTATCAATCTTGGTACTTGTGCAAATTTGTGGCAAAATTTAATATGGGTTGAAGTTTTCCACCCATTTTTCTCTTGTTGTTTGAAGTATTTCCCTCTGCCATAGAACTTCTTAAGGAAGCATTCATATTGACCACATGAGCCATGGAGATTCTTGCCTTTATATGTACAAAAGAAAACTACGTTGGATTATGATGCAAGATTTGTAGAATCAAATCATAGCAAAAGAAAAAGAAAAAATATTGTAGGCAATGAAGCAACAAGGAGAAGTCCCTCCTAAAGTAGGGATAGTCATCCATGTATTTCATCTTCCTACCTCCTCTCTAGGATTAGTCTTGTCCCTTATTGGACTAGCAACCCAAGTGTAGAGCTCTAGTCGCAAACAAACAAAGTCCCATCTTGGGGTAGCCATACAGCTCAAATTGCAAAGCAATGAAGAAACAAGGAGAAGTCCATCCCAAAGTAGGAATAGAAATCTATGCACTTCACCTTTCTACCTCCTCTCTATGATCAATCCAATCCATCATTGGACTAACAACCCAAGATTAGAGCTCTAACCGCATTTTAATCTTGAGAAAAGAAATATTTTTATCAATAATTTGCCTAGATCAAAGTATTTATCACTAGCCCTAGTTCTTCAAAAAAAGGGGAGAGCTTGGAAAGATGTGCAAGGGAGAGTGCTTATTTTTTGCAAGCTTCTAATTTAGATCTTTGTAGGAGAATTTAGAGCTTTTTCTGGTGATGATTATTTTCCATTATAGCACCCATTAACTTTTGAGCTTTCACTTGCAAAAAAAGCACACCTTCGTCGAATCCATTTTAGACCATGTATAGACAATTAGTTGCATTCATAAGGAATGCTATTCAAAATAGAAAATTTCATGGCAAAGAAGTTCTTATGATACCTAAAAGAATTTGCACTCAATGGAGTGTTAATCATTATACACATATAAAGTTGGATTCAAGTCAAAAAACCTTAACTAATCTTATCTATTATTCCTATAACAAAACTTTTTACAGCCATCTTTGATCATACAAGGATTGGCACCAAACATGAGTTATGATTAGCAAATTAAATGTCATAAACCATTGTTGTAAGTGCTTAGTTGTACACTCTATTAAATTAGTATTCACATGACCAAGATGCTACCTTTGTAATAAGCAAGGGAAAACTACTAAGATGCAATTGTAACTACATTTGCATCTACCACGCTTAGAAGGAGAACACCTTGGACTAGTAGTGGTCTAAACATCACCTCTATTGTGTCATTCACAACTAAGATATCCCTTCTTATATACCATGGAAGTTCACTCTACGTTCTCCATGCTATGCACTAGGTTGTGAGTGTACTAAATAAAGCCAAATTTGTTAGGAACTATTGCATAAAGGGAACTTAGTGAACTTTAAAGATAGGACCCAAAATTGAGAGATGAGAGCGAGTTTTGTTTACTATAAGAGATAAGGTGCATGCAGCATTTTGTGGTGTTTCTATCTTCATCTCTCTCTACACTCTTTATTTCTTTCAACTCCCCTCTAGCAAGATGCACAAATGTGAGCTCTCTCGTCTCAACAACAAGTCTTACCCATACGTGGTATGTGGAGACTTGTCTTGATGCTACATACCCTTAATAAAACTACTCAATTAATTCAAGTTTCCAACAAAAGTGGTGAACACGCTGAGGAAAAATCACAACCCTTCAAAAAAATAGGAGCCCCTTTATTGTTTACTACCTTTATTTGTTCATATCTCTCATATATGAGTCAACATTCATTTCAATAAGGATATTAGGCACTTTTGACACCATAGAGAAAGACTTTACCTATCTTATGTGATCAAAACCATTGAACAATATATATTTTTCTTAAACCATATGGATTAAAAAGAGTGCATACGGAACATGGTTTGGAAAGTAAAATTTTAGAAATGTTTTCATAAAATCTTAGTACATGTGATATCAACAAGCATTTCTTAAAATCTTAGTACATGTGATATCAACAAGCTTTGTATTTTTCCATGTGATTTAGCAGTAGCCCAAGCCTTGGATAAATAAAAATTGTAAAGCTATGTTGCACAAAAATACAATAGAAATGTACTATCATCAAGCACATGTCCTTGGGGGTTGAATGTAGGGTTTTGACAATTGGCAAGTGTGCACAAGTTGGGGGTTGAGCAAGCTCCTCTTTACATACAACAAAATCAAAATAAATACAAGAATATTTTACTAAATTTTGAGTGTATATAAAGGTCAGGAGTGGGGCCTACAACACTCTAGAGGATATTTATACATTTAAAAATACATTGCTCATATGCTATCTTAGCTCAAAAAAATAAATACCTCCTAGTGCATACCCTACACATGTAATGCATCATTAAAAACAACATTGTAATAACAACAAAATTCTCCTAAGGTACTAAAGGCATTAAAAGAAGGTATACCTATATATAGGAGCACTATCTAGTGTCACACCTAATTTAAAGAATTACCAAGTGTGACCTTGGTGGGTTCCACTGTATGTTCATGTTAATCTACCAAGTGAATTTGATAGAAAGGGTTTTTTGTTTTTCAAATTTCAAACAATTTAGAGAAGATACTATAGCAACTTGGTGTTAATATAATGGATCCCTCGAGAGTGTGACACATGTTATCTGACCTCATACCTCTCATCACATTGTTTACAAATTAAAAGGGTAATTGGGCATACTTGAAATGCACATATTGGACAAGCATAAGAATACCCTTGTTATAGGCAAGTGTAGAGAAATTTGGTCAAAACAATCCTAAAATCATTTAAACAAGTACAAATCAAGTGGTCTCTATATAACAAGTGCTCTTAGAAAAATAACAATTTTTACATTGTAGGAGCACTTTCAAGAGACCTCAAAAATATATTGCATAACTGTTGAACAAGAAATAATAGTAAAGACTTGGGTCAAAATGTTTAGAGTCTGTGAGTCAAGACATAATATTTAAGGCTTTGATTACAATGAGAGTATGCTAGCTAGGAGCCTCTACAGTTGTGTTCATTCACGATGTCATTGGCTACTCATTTTTAGGGGTGTGTCCAAACCTACCATGGTTGTGCTAGATTCTTTGCTATTGTGCAGCTTAATCTGATTCCTTTGTCTATGAGTTGTGTATCACCAACTCCATACTCAATTGCTTCTCACCATCTTGGTGTCCAAACCTATTATCCAACTTGAAATCCTTCCACTCGCAAGTAACAACACCATTCCTTAAGGTTTCCAAAGTCAAAAGAATAGGATTTTCCTAACTTTGGTCAAATCATTATCTAATATACTAGGCTTAAAATTGTAAGAGAAGAGCTCACTCACCAAGACGGACTATCATTATCTAGCATATCAACCTTAAAATTGTAGGAGAAGAGCTCACGCACGCAAATTGGCCAACATTATCTAATATATCCACCATAAAACTATAGGGAAAGATCTTGCAATTCGTCCGTGTGCGTGCGGACGAGCTGCGAGCTCTCAAAGACATAATGAGTAAAAACAATATTGTTGTTGCGGGGCTTACTACAAGAGGACACAATTGGTGAAACTGTTTTTTTTTAAAATTATGGGGCTTATTGCAATGGAAATAGATATAAATAGTGCGAAGTCAAAATTATCTTGATGTATTCACGAGGTCACATTCCGTCAACGTGCACGCAGAGGGACTTGAGCTCTTGAAGGCATCAACAAGGAGAGGTTAAATTAGCCAAACATGTATCTTGCTAGCACAATATGCCGCACGCATAGGGCAGCCGTCATAATTTTTGGCTTAAGAAAAATATATTAAAAAAGACTCTTTTTTGCTGATAAAAAGAAGAGCCCATGAGAGCATGCAAACTGTTTACGAGCTCTTGATCTCAATTTTTGAAGTTGTGTGGGCTTAGAATTGTAAGAAAAATGACTTTGCTAGGCACTAGAAAAGCCCATTGTAAGCTCGATGATCGTCTACGCGCGCGCTGACGGTTAGTGAGCTCCCCAAGTCGCCACTAATTTTCTCACCCTCGAAGGTTTGTAATGGCTGATCAGGATTCAATATCAGGGATTTGGCGCGCGCGCGCGTGAGAGAGAGAGAGAGAGAGAGAGAGAGAGAGAGAGAGAGAGAGACGCAGGACGACCTGACTATTTTCGGGTGCAGACATTCATGGGCATCGCCTCGGCATCGCATGCTTTTTTGTTGATGTAGCTACTCGAGCGTAATTGGGGTTGCAATGGAAACAATGAGCAGCATGCGCACATTAACATTAGCTTAGGCCTATAGCTACCTTCCTACCAGTCGCAACTCTTGCTGCGTCCTGATCAGTTAATCTCAGAGTCTGCAGCAGAGGCGCATCCATGCATGCTCTATAGTACACAGGGCATCTTGTTCTATGTTGCGGCCAAGAAGACAAATTGTAGGAGCTTCAAGGAAGCCTCACCCAAGAAGATTTAGCAAGAGGAATTAGCCATGGTGTACTGCAAGCTGCGCGTAAGAAGCAATAGGCTCGTCCTAGATGTTGGACTCTTTGTCGACGTGGCAGGGAGTCGCGTCCACCGGAAACCGGTTCTTTTGAAAAAGGTTTAGACAACCCCCCCCCCCCCGGTTTTTAACAAAATAGGCGTTTGAACACGTGCTGAGAATGAGCGACTGGTTATGCTAGTGGTGAAGCTGTGGTCTCTCTCAACAGGCGCCCGTGTTCAAACCCTGCGGGTAAAGTTGAAACAATTAAACACTTTTTGTGATTGAGCATTTGTCTTTGTGCAAACTAAGGGTCGAAATATGACCTGTTGACCGGCCCTGCAGGTCAAAACATTTGCCACTTGGACGACTCTCAAGGGTGCCACCTCGTTGAGAGTCCGATATTTAGAGAGAGCCAAAGCAATATGGTTGGCGTCCATATAAGCTCTTGGACTGGATAGCCAGAAGGGAGGTGGACCGACACACACAACATGGCTTATCCCTTATCCCTCCTGTGCCACCGCGGTACTGAATAGGGTCAAGTCCCACAATAAAAGAGAGAGGCCGGATCAGAGGGTAACTATTGCCGCTAGTGTGCTCACTTTTCCCCAAGCTGTGTGCTCCTACGAGCTGCTCTACCTCTCTCGTCACGTTGTGGCGCACATACAGTCAATCAACAAGAAAGCCGGAACCGGAACACACAAAGACAATGACACATGGAGAGCTGTGATGGTGAGCTGTGTTTTAGATATGCAGGATAGTCACGGACCGTATGTAAGAAGAGAACAAAAAAGTGGGGGGAGAGAGAGAGAGAGAGAGAGAGAGAGAGAGAGAGAGAGAGAGAGAGAGAGAGAGAGAGAGAGAGAGATATTGTCTGTCCTCCCACCTATGGAAGCCTGAAGGGCAAGCAAATGAGAGTCGCGCTATCTGTGAAGGCTGGGGCTTCGTTAAGAGAAAATCATTGGCGCTCTTCTAGGACTCATTAAGAGCACTTTAGCGCATGCAACAATATCGTCATCAACTATGCATTGAAATCAATGAGAGAGAGAGAGAGAGAGAGAGAGAGAGAGAGAGAGAGAGAGAGAGAGAGAACATTGTTTTGCCATAGGAAAGTATCCCAAGATACCTTAAAGATCTATCCGACGAGGAGAGTTGAACTCAAGACCTATTATTCAAGAGGGAAATGGCATAGCCAATCTACCACACTTGGGTGATAGAAAGGTTATACCATTTTCCTCTTTTTATTATCTCTCTCTCACTCTCACACACACACATACCCGAGAAGAAGATATTTTTAACGTCGTAAGAAACTATGCCAAGAGACCTTAAAGATCTATCGGATGAGGAGTTGAACTCAAGACATGTTACTCAACAGGGAAATGGCATAGCCAATGTACCACACTTGGGTGATAAAAATGGTTATACCACTTGAGAGAGAGAGAGAGAGAGAGAGAGAGAGAGAGAGAGAGAAGTTCGGACGACAATGTTACCGTTAAAAGACACGTTGATGTTGTCGATCATGAAAGCAATACCTTGATGTTGTCGATCATGAAAGCAATACCTTGCCATGCATGCGAGCACACAAAACAAACATAATCTAGGTCAGATGGTAGCATAATTCAAAGAAGCACATGAATATGAACGCAAAAGCCTCATATAAAGATAGATAGATAGATTGAATTATCGTCCACGGAGGTCAGATATGACCTGTGGGACCAAAAGCAGACATTACAATGGTTGTGCATTAAGCGAAAGATGACGATACATATCAGTTAAGGACTGAGGGTCCGTTAGGAAGTTGAGAGAAGAAAATAGAAACCTAGGGGGAGTCAACAGTGGGGAGGGCCGGTTTGGGATTTCGAAACTCCTGGATGATGGCTTTACCGCCTCGATAGACTGCCCATTTGCCTTGTTTGCGGGCTTCATGTACCTTCTTGAGCTCTTCACTTTTGTGTTTGAGTTGTAACGGAGTGAGTTCTTCTGCAATCCAAAGCTTGGTATCTTTGAGAAGACGTGATTGTTGAAGAAGCTTGAGCCGACCCTCTCGACTTTCGAATTCAAGGATGGCTTGTCCACTTGGTATGGGCTTGTTAGGGCCTCCGATGTGATACACTCTATTGTGTTGTACTCGAGCTTGATCGGTTGGAGAGAGAGAGAGAGAGAGAGAGAGAGAGAGAGAGAGAGAGAGAGAGAGAGAGGGTATGTGTGCTCACCACCTCACCAACGTGACCAAGACCTGTTGTTTCCCTCTTCACTACGGATGCTTCTCGAGCAAGCTTCCCCTTGCCTCTAGTCTATTTCTTTCTCTACCATCATCATTTTCCTATCATCACGTGGATTTGTGTGTGTGTGTGTGTGTGAAGTGCACGCACATGCGCACACACACGCGTGCGCATTACTAATTGCAAGGAAACCTAAACTATGATCATAACAACATTGTGTATAACCTTCGTGCGTGTGTGTGTGTGTGTGTGTGTGTGTGTGTGTGTGTGTGTGTGTGTGAGAGAGAGAGAGAGAGAGAGAGAGAGAGATTGCAGTAGCATAGGCTTCTGGTAAAAAAAAACACTCGAGAGTGCTAGTATTAATTGATACCTAGCCAAGGTCCAAGGGGGGTTGGCCTAGCAGTAAAAGAGAGGGGCTTTAAGCATGCCTACTATGCTTCAAATAGTGTGACATAGGGACAGCGATGTGTACTAGGCAGTAAAAGAGAGTGGCTTTAAGCATGCTTGCTATGGTTCAACTTGTGTGACATGGGGGTGTGGGTGTATGGGAGGTGTGTGGGTGGAATCCCAAAAAATCTAGTGGATGTGAAGCATAAAAAAACACACATAATTAATACCATTTTGCAACCTTTGTGATATCATTGAATGCCACTTAAATATAACTAAGTAAGATCGAAGGTGAAGTGACTTCCTATAGTATTGTATGAATCTATGAGTAGTTTTATAAATAAGTAGGGTTCTTCTTAAGAATTACTAGTAGAGGGTTTATTTAAAATTTACAAATTAATGTTTAGTGTCTAATGTTAACGAAGTGATGTTTTGAGGATTTGTTTACCGGAACGATTCCTGTTACCCTCCTTAGCAATCACACACACTTTGGCCCATTGCCTTGTACTTTTCCTCGAGGCTAGCACCCCACCCCTTTAGCTATGGTCTTTCAATGTTTGTTTTATTTGAGATAATTTTGCCCCATGCATTGTCACACGTGCACCATTACATGCAATTATGCAAGGCCTTATACAACTATACAAGGCCTTAGAAGTTCTAAAACTTTGGTCCTATAAATTGGTCCCTTACTCTCATAGCCATTCATAGGGGTTTCTTCTAACTAAACATTGAAAGCCCATCCCTATTTAATCCCAACAACCTCTAAATTAGTAGAATACTCTTTATTTTTGTATTGGCCCTTTACTCTCATAGTAGCCATTCATATGGGTTGCTTTTAGCTAAACACTAAAAGCCCATCCCTATTCATTCATAGGGGTTGCTTCTAGCTTAACATTAAAAGCCCATCCTCATTCAATCCCCACAACCTCTCAATTAGTACAATTCCCTTTACTCGTGTATTGACCCTTAATTAGTTGGTCCCCAGATTTCCTGATCGCTCCTAGATTTACCTCTAACTAGCTAGTGAAAACCCATCGCTATCCAATTCTAAAGAATCTCTCAGATATGAGATGGTCTTTAGTCCTATAGTGACTTCTAATGTCACTTTTAGGAGCTCTGGCATGCTTATTCTCAAAATATACCTAACTAATAGGTATGGTCTTTACATCATGGCTCAATCTTCATCACTAGCTAATTGGTATGGCCTTTGCATCATGGCTCAATCTTCATCACTGATAAAAATGGGCAATAAATTCCCCTCAATGTGAATACTGCGAATATTGAGTGAATGAATCTTTTTACAACTGTATGTTGAGCAATTAAAGAAAGTTTAGAGCGCAAGGTATTGAAAATTTAAAAATTCTACTTATGTTTGAAGAGTAAAACCTTCAAAATTCCACTCAATTTTGTGTCTTTAAATTACTCAATGAGCTTCTTGTTGTAACACAAACGTAAGTTTATCTATAGACATTGAAATCAAACAGACTGTAATTGTCTCCTACGAGATCAAACCGTCATCTGTAGTACGACATGGTTCAATTTTCTTGGATAAAATTTGTATGTCTCTCTATCACAATTTTGTAAACAGAAACAAATAAACATGTAGCTACATCAATTAATGTTATTGGAAATTAAAACCTTACACGCGTAAAAACGTTAATGGAATCTTAAAATCAAAAGTTGTTTTTATGGAAGAAAAGTACTTTACACAAGTAAAAAAAGTAAAATGAAGCTCGCAATCAAAATAGCTCTAAATTTCTAACAAAAAACTCTAAATCGAAAGCTCACATTTTTATCATCCCCTGCAAGGGAGGGGGGGGGCATATAGGTCCCCCCAAAAGTGGAGAAGAGCGTTAAATGGATTATATGTGCACTCCCATTGGGCTTTCAAACTACCACCAAACAAGGTTTTTTATGCTTACCCATTTCTTAATTACTAGCCTGTTGGGCCCATCGACAGGTATTGATGAATTAACGCCATTAGGATTACTTGCCAAGACAATTTTTTCATGTCATGTCAATTCCTGTGTTACTAGCATTAAAAAAAAGTGTCAATAGGGTTATTGACAATTTGCAAAATACAACATTGCATAATTAAAATCCCTATTTGTGTTTCTTGGGTGATTTCATCTTGTTGGGTGATAATGTTTTTCTTCTCGATTAGTAGAACCATTTACCTTATGCTTGTTGAATGGTAAATAAAAATGTGTCTCATCTAGGGCCATGACACTAGGTTGGCCCTAGATGTTTTTCTTCTCGATTAGTAGAACCATTTACCTTATGCTTGTTGAATGGTAAATAAAAATGTGTCTCATCTAGGGCCATGACACTAGGTTGGCCGCCTACTGAGTGATCACATTGACCTTCATTCTTTCTTAGACATAAAAAGAATATGGAGTCTTCACTCGAACTAGCACCCTTTTTTAGCACTTTGGTATAAAGTGTGACATTTAAGATGTCCCAAGAACATTCTTATGTGGAGTCTCCACTTTATGTACTATAATGGTCAACTAGGATTGGAAGGCTAAAAAATACCCTTATATGCATAAAATGGAGTCTCCACTTTATGTACTATAATGGTCAACTAGGATTGGAAGGCTAAAAAATACCCTTATATGCTGAAAAATCACTAAAGATCTTAGATGCTAAGGTCTCGATTATGAGGAGAAGCCAATACGTGTATGAGAAAATCATTCGCTCAAATATTCCTTTGGCCAAAAAATCTTGGCCTAGTTGGCGAACGATCCGGTGGTCAATGGCCCGTGGGTGGTAGGTGGTGGTGGCCGGTGGGATGGTGGACATGTCTACACATGGGCAATTTCCTCACATGAGAGGGTAGTCCATACATGCTCCTTTGAAAGTGCAAGATAGAGGAAGAAGGTGGGGTAGAGAGAAGCATACTTAGGTGCTTCTTTACTTATTGTACTTAAATACATCTTCAAGAGAAAATGTTGGTGGCTTGCTTTCCCATGGATGTAGCCCACATTTGGATGAAACATATATATCATCTCTCTCTCTCTCTCTCTCTCTCTCTCTCTCTCTCACTCACTCACTCACACACACACACACATTTGTGCATAAGATTCTCTCCAATAAGTATATCACTAGTAATTCCTATTACATAACACATGATTGATGTGAAAAAACATAATTTCAACACATTTAGTGATGAGAGACTGACATCAATACCTTGATTAGCACTACTATGCTATGATAGGTTGTGACACATCAAACCAAGAGAGTCCTTACACATTAAAAGTACTCTTCTATTAAATTAGTTGTAAATGGGGATGATCTATTGTGTTCTTTACTATGTGTTCCACATGGTTGCAAATTCTTGGCTTGAAAGAAGAAGCATAGTTAGAACTTAGAACAATATGCCACTCTATTGGCATAGAATACCTATTTTGGCATTCTGAAATGATCTAAAGTGCAAAAAATGGATACACTTGATCTTGCACATACCCACCCACTCACTAACTTGTGAGATAGTCCCCCCACACACATTCTATCACTCTGCACCCATTGCATCCAAACCTGCATCCATACCCATACCCACACCCGGACCACACAGCTTCCACTCTAGCATGCTCTATAACTAGTATCATAGCAAGGTTGAGGGAGCAAGGTTGAGGGGTGGATCTGTAGTTATCACTATCTTCTTTGATGCGTGATCAAGCTCTACATGATACCATAGTGAAGGGGAGAGTACAAATCGATTCTATGTTTTTTTTTTCTGTAGCTCACATAGAGAAGCATTGATTGAAGTAAAGAAGTAGTCTAAGGACATTAACAAAGAGAGCTTATGAGGCAAGGTGGAAACTCTAGTGGCCAGTGTTGAACCTTACCCAAGATAATGCACAACTTTTAAAGCAAAGAAGCGGCTAAAGAAGAAAACTAGTGTAGGTGCATTAAGATCAGAAAGCACATGGTCACAGAAATCAAAATCACATGCTATAGTGAGATGCAGACAAAGATGCATTGAGAAATTAAAGGCAATGCAATCTTTTAAAAATCTCCAATGCTCGTAGATTCCTAGAGCAGTAGCACAACCTATTTTGAATAAAGAAACGCATTGAAAGGTTGAAAGGCATGGCCGACTTAGATCCGTGTGAAGACAAATATGATTAAACACAACAATGTGAGAGTTCAACTATGAAGTAGCATAACAGACTTGGAGTTCTCTAAACTAGAGCATTGAAGTAATTACGCATTGTACTTCTAGTGTTTGCAAGCAAAGCCTAATAGGGAGATTCGTCAGACTTCCACTATGCACTTTTGTTGCACGTATCGGAGCTAGGGTCTTGCTAATCACCTCTGTGCAATGCGTCATGAAGGATCCTCTCACCACGAGAAGGAGAAGCCACCGCCACCCGCCACCGCTGCCGCTGTCGCTCTACTGCCTCTCGTCGTAGCCGTCATGCGATATATTTATATATATAAGAAAACAAAGACAATTTTTTTTAAAAGTTTTTGTTTTGTTTTGTTTTTTGTTTTTTTTAAAAGAAAATATAAATGGTAATTATTTATCTAGATATATATATACATACTCAAGATATATATATATATATATGTATGTATGTATGTATGTATGTACATACATACATACATACATATATATAGTATACATACATACATATATATATATATATATATATATATATATATATATATATATATATATATATATATATATATATATATATATATATATATATATATATATATATATATATATATATATATATATATATATATATATATATATATATATATATATATATATATATGTATATATATATATATATATATACATACATATATATATATATATACATATATATATATATATATATGTATGTATACATATACATATATATATATATATGTATATGTATATGTATACATACATACATATACATACATATATATATATATATATATATATATATATATATATATATATATATATGTATGTATGTATACATATACATATATATATATATATATATATATATATATATATATATATATATATATATATATATATGTATGTATGTATGTATGTATATGTATATATATATATATATATGTATGTATGTATGTATATGTATATATATATATATGTATACTATATATGTATGTACTACATATACATACATATATAGTATACATATACATACATACATATATATATATATATATATATATATATATATATATATATATATATATAAAATAAAATTCTCTCCTCTCTCTACCAACATTTCTCTTTCTCTATCTCTCTCTATCTCCTTGGCAGCCCCTGCATCGCAACACTCTCTCTGTGCCGGCCCCTCTCTCTCTATCTCTGTCACACATGTAATCGCCTCTCTCTCTCTCTCTCTCTCTCTCTCTCCCCCCCCAGCCAACACACCATTCAATCAAATCAATCAATGCATCTCCCCAAAGCAGAAGTTTTGGCTCGCCCGCATGCTCTCTCTACAGCCAACACACCATTCAATCAAATGAATCAATGCATCTCCCCACAACGTAAGTGTTGGCTCGACCGCATGCAAGAGAGAGAGAGAGAGAGAGAGAGAGAGAGAGAGAGAGAGAGAGAGAACCTTCAAGTTCTGGCTTCAATCGCATGCAAACCGAAAACTAAAAGGAGCAGAGCTCGTCCACTTGCTGGAATCCTACACCATACCCTACAACAGAGTTCATCGGCCTCCCATACTCCTAAGTGTGGGTTGAGAGAAAGACAGCTCATTGCTCGGGAGCGAGAAAGAGCGATGCTCACTGCTGAGCTGAGACAGACAGACGGTAGAGAGATAGAGATAGAGAGACAGAGAGAGCACAAAGGAGAGAGAGAGAGAGAGAGAGGACAAAAATATAATAAAAAAGGGGGAGGGGGACGTGTGTCTGATGCTCACTGCTGAGCTGAGACAGACAGACGGTAGAGAGATAGAGATAGAGAGACAGAGAGAGCACAAAGGAGAGAGAGAGAGAGGACAAAAATATAATAAAAAAGGGGGAGGGGGGCGTGTGTCAGACACACGTCCCCCTCCCCTCTTTTTTTTTAAACATCCAAAGATGCTTTACTAATTAATGAATATATTTATTTTCTTTAATATTTTTTTTTCAGATGGGTGGTTTACTAAGGCTTAAGATAAGCCTTCTTAAAGGCTTAAAAAAGCCTTTGTTTTTTTTTTTTTTTTTTTTAATAGGGGGTGGGGGAGTCTCGTGGGAGCGGGTGAAGAGGGAGCAGGAGAGAGGGGAGAGAAAAGAGAGAGGGGGGGAGATAGGGAGAAAGAGAGAGCGGGGGGAGATAGGGAGAATTGAAAATTTTTGGGGGTGATGAACTAGAGGAGCTTATAAAGTTTTATGGAGAAAACAAAACAATGAAAGAGGGGGAATGCATTGAATGATTTATTGATCCAACTTATGTGAGAAAAGAATATCAAACTTTTAAATTTCAAGAATTCAATGAATGGAGGGGGTGGAACTTCAAGAATACATGGAGCTATATTGGTAACAATGATATTTTGAGGGAAAATATGGGTCATTATTAAAGCTTGCTAAGCAGTTCTAGTGCAATGTTATAGTATAGCTATTTGTGAGCGAGGGTTTAGTATCAGAATGTCATCAATTATAAAATATGAAATCCTCTTACTACTAAAAACACACATACTTTGATGAGAATTTCTATTGAAGGTCCTCCATTGTCCGAGTTCAAATTGGATGAAGCATGACACTTTGGCAGGATGATGTAAAGACTTCAAGGCATGCTTATGGATCTAATGTTGAATAAAGAGTAAGAACT
Organism: Adiantum capillus-veneris; assembly: GCF_014529385.1. Lineage (NCBI taxonomy): Eukaryota > Viridiplantae > Streptophyta > Polypodiopsida > Polypodiales > Pteridaceae > Adiantum > Adiantum capillus-veneris. Next base: position 2,849,212 of record NC_140938.1, read on the forward strand.
ATCTTCAAATTAATTGATTTCATATTTCAATACTTTAAAATTTTAAAAATAATAATCAAATTCTTTTAGGTACTTATTACTTGATCAAGGCTCACAACAAGAGTATGGAATTGGAGCGAATGAAGATTCCTTTCAAACTACTCTATGGATCCAAAAGTATCCTCCATTGTAATTGAGATATCTACTCTTTCTAATGATGATGTAATGACTTTGAGTCTTCAACTCTCTCTAGTGATAATGTATGTTAACTCGATATCTCTACATGCTCAAAAGCGGGATGGATCAAAGTGGTATCGAAGCTCAAAAGACTCAAAAGCGGGATTCAAGTAACAAGCACGAGTGGAAAGTGGAATCAGGCATGGCAATATCCATTAATTTGTACTTTTAATTAATGCCAGATCCGTGCCCAATGTTTGCCGGATTCTTGTAATTTAAGCATTTTCCGTCAAAACCTTGTAATTTTGATTTTTCCCGTTAGCAGCTAGAAAATAGGGATTTTAAGTGTCTCGGGAGCGCCAAAACATGTTCAAAATGGCCTAAGGTCATAGTATGGTTTTTTGGGCACTTATTCAAGTGCTTTAAAAGCCAAAAATTGAAAATCGGGACTTCATAATTTGAGATTTTAGTGCAAAAACGAGATTGCTTTTCTATGTTTTTTGCATCCCGCTTCTGTGTGTGTGTGAGAGAGGTGAGAGAGGTGTTGCAAGCAACACTCTCTACGTGCCTTGGCTCGGTACCGATGTCTACGACGCACGCGGAGACTCATCTTATCTGGCGATAAGCGTAGGCGACTTACCCACGGTCAATGATTCTCTTACTTATGTAGCCTTCCTGCATAAGGGGATGAAGCAAAGAAGAGGAGGGTTAGCGCATCTCCCGCATACACTCCGCCTGCGTAAGGGGAGAGGGGTGGGAGAAGGCTTAACATTTGGCACCGCTGTCGGGGAGCCAAGTGCTTGACAACGGAGAGGAGGATATAGTCTACGTGTTGTAGCCATATCCTTCTTGCTATGTGTATGTGTATCCATCTGTGAAGAAGCCTCTTCGTAGAGGGATACGCATACGGGTATGTGAAGGGAAAGGTATGTGTACATAGGAATGATTGATGAAGGGTGAGTGAGTGGTTGATTGGTGTTGATAGAGATGAAGTATGAGAAGGATTTGAGTGCTGATTTGATGTTTGTATGAGGCGTGCATAGCAATTCATGTCGTTGGTAGGAAGAAAAGCTCCTTTTTGACCTCCTTTCGACCCTATATTCGTCGCTTTGTCATGCCCACATAGAAGATGTAGTGTATGAGGTGATTAGATAGACTTGTAGATCAGCTTGTGTAGATGGATGTAGAGTATCCACTTGTGCAAAACGGATGAGTGAATGCAGAGTTATGGACGGTTTAGTGAAGGTCTTCAAATCTAAAAATTCCTGCAATTTCAGATGCTATGGTCACAGAACGAGCCGTAGTTGACAATTGGAGAGTCCAAACCCTCTTCCGATTGTTGGTATGGCTTGGTAACATTGTGGAGACCAATTTTGACTATCCATGCACTCCAATACATTGCTATATGAGCTTCCTCATCTCCGTTCCGCTCGTAGGTAGACTTTAGGACTAGTTTTTGTACATAAAAGAGACCCGAGATTCACTCTAGCGTGCAAACGAGCATCACTGTTCGGGTAGCGTTGATTGGGGTGCATAGCCCTAGTACTAAGCTATACGAGGTGATGATTGGAGGCTAATTTGACACTCGGAGCAAGCGGGAGCGCTCCGTCTATGCATATAGGCGTCTATTTCTGACGTTTTTCTCCAATTGTCTAGATCCGCTCTTGTGCACAAACGAGCGACGCTGTTCGGGTAGCATTGATTGGGGTGCATAGCCCTATTGCTAAGCTAAGCGAGGAATGATCGACACCTCATTTAATGCCTGGACCAAGCGGGAGCGCCCCGTTTACGCTCGTAGATGGACGACTCTGACGTTTTTTACAAAAAGACGAGTAAAAAACCGCTCTAGCGCATTCAAATGAGATCCAAATGTGATGAGACTTCATAGACATATCCAATAGAGTGGGTAGAACTTGGCTGGACCGTCTCATCCCATTTCGGTGTGATTCGGGTCCGATCGGAGTCCCGGACGGCCAATTTCGGGTTACCACGTGGGGATAGGGCACGAGGCAAGCGTTGGCGCAAGGCAAATCAATGAGGGTGGGCAGCGGAACGCGTGGGACACGTTCCCGACGCTACTAGCGGGTGCTCGGAGTGGGTTTTTTGTCGTCAAACCGTGCCAAAATTAAAAAATAAAAAGAGGAAAATGAATACAAAGCCTCTACATATGTTTTTTGAATTTTTAAATTTTCCGGGCGCCGACAGGCACCCAAATGGGCAGCGGATACGGACGGAAGGCCCCGAGTGTGAAACGTGCAAGTTGGGTATCAACTCGTCCGGATCGACAACGAGATCATTATTATATAGTGGAAATTTTAAAATTTCACTCTTTACGCTCGAAAATTGCGATTTTCAGCCGTTCACGTGTGGATGTAAAGCGACGGGCACCTAGTTTCGGGCGGGCATAACTTGACCATACGGGATCGGATGGCCGAGCTGTTTTGTAGGAATGTTCCCCTCATACCAGAATTCACTCCTACAAATCCTTGCCCGCATTGGATTGTCGAATCACTCAGGTCTAATCGGGCACCAACAAGGACGTTCCGGGAGCCGAAATTGGCCGTCCGGGACTCCGATCGGATCCGAATCACACCGAAATGGGATGAGATGGTCCAGCCAAGTTCTACCCGCCCTATTGGATATGTATATAAAGTCTCATCACATTTGGATCTCATTTGAATGCGCTAGAGCTGTTTTTTACTCGTCTTTTTGCAAGAAACGTCAAAGTCGTCCATCTACGAGCGTAAATGGGGCGCTCCCGCTTGTTCCAGGCATCAAATGAGGTGCCGATCATCACCTCGCTTAGTTTAGCAATAGGGCTATGCACCCCAATCAATGCTACCCGAACGGCGTCGCTTGTTTGTGCACAAGAGCGGATCTAGACAATCGGAGAAAAACGTCAGAAACAGACGCCTACATGCATAGACGGAGCACTCCCGCTTGCTCCGAGTGTCAAATCAGCCCCCGATCATCACCTCGTATAGATTAGTACTAGGGCTATGCACCCCAATCAACGCTATCCGAACAGTGATGCTCGTTTGCACGCTAGAGTGAATCTCGGGTCTCTTTTATGTACAAAAACTAGTCCTAAAGTCTACCTACGAGCGGAACGGACATCAGGAAGCTCATATAGCAATGTATTGGAGCGCATGGATAGTCAAAATTGGTCTACACAATGTTACCAAGCAATACCAACAATCGGAAGAGCGTTTGGACTCTCCAATTGTCAACTACGGCTCGTTCTGTGACCATAGCATCTGAAATTGCAGGAATTTTTAGATTTGAAGACCTTCACTAAACCGTCCATAACTCTGCATTCACTCATCCGTTTTGCACAAGTGGATATTCTACATCCATCTACACAAGATGATCTACAAGTCTATCTAATCACCTCATACACTACATCTTCTATGTGGGCATGACAAAGCGACGAATATAGGGTCGAAAGGAGGTCAAAAAGTAACTTTTCTTCCTACTAACGACATGAATTGCTCTGCACACCTCATACAAACATCAAATCAGCACTCAAATCCTTCTCATACTTCATCTCTATCAACACCAATCAACCACTCACTCACCCTTCATCAATCATCCATATGTACACATACCTTTCCCTTCACATACACGTATGTGTATCCCTCTACGAAGAGGCTTCTTCACGGATGGATACACATACACATAGCAAGAAGGATATGGCTACAACGCGTAGACTATATCCTCCTCTCCGTTGTCAAGCACTTGGCTCCCCGGCAACGGTGCCAAATGTTTAGCCTTCTCCCACCCCTCTCCTCTTACGCAGGCGGAGTGGATGCGGGAGATGTGCTAACCCTCCTCTTCTTTGCTTCACCCCCTTATACAGGAAGGCTACATAAGTAAGAGAATCATTACCGTGACTTGTGCATTGACAGTGGGTGAGCATACACACGCGCGCACGCGTACACACACACACACAACAAGAGGCTTGTTCTTGAACGAGAGAAGAAGAAGAAGAAGAAGAAGAAGGTGTGTCACTCACCTCTTCACCTATGCTTGTCGCCAGATAAGATGAGTCTCCGCGCGCGCTATAGACACCACCGAGCCAAGGCGCGTAGAGAGTGTCTCTTTGGTTGCCTGTAACACCTCTCTCACTTCTCTCACACACACACAGAAGCGGGATGCAGAGAACACAGAAAAGCAATCTCGTTTTTGCACTAAAATCTCAAATTATGAAGTCCCGATTTACAATTTTTGGCTTTTAAAGCACTTGAATAAGTGCCCAGGCGCCCATACGATCCTCGTTTATAAGTGACACGGGGTGTCACTCGAGGGATCGACGGCGACGAGCGTGATCGGCAGGGCGGAGAGCTTTAGGCCGTTGGATCGACGCGCCTAGAGGGGGCAGGTTTTTATACATGTAAAGGCGAATTACCTGCATGGAGGCGCGTTAGGCGAGATGGTTGAGGTCTGCGAGTGGGTTGGAAGGGGTCGCGAGCTCGAGGCGGGAGAGGGCCAGGCGGCGCGCTTTTTTTTTTTCCAGCCATCTGAGATCCAACGGTGGGATGCACCCGAGCCGTTGATCCCTCGAGTGCACCCCGTGTGCTTTATCGACGAGGCCATACTATGACCTTAGGCCATTTTGAACATGTTTTGGCGCTCTCGGGACACTTAAAATCCCTATTTTCTAGCTGCTAACAGGAAAAATAAAAATTACAAGGTTTTGACGGGAAATGCTTAAATTACAAGAATCTGACAAACATTGGGCACGTATTTGGCATTAATTAAAAGTACAAATTAATGGATATTGCCCTGCTTGATTCCACTTTCCACTCGTGCTTGTTACTTGAATCCCGCTTCTGAGTCTTTTGAGCTTCGATACCACTTTGATCCATCCCGCTTTTGAGCATGTAGAGATATCGAGTTAACATACATTATCACTAGAGAGAGTTGAAGACTCAAAGTCATTACATCATCATTAGAGAGAGTACATTAGAGAGAGTAGATATCTCAATTACAATGGAGGATACTTTTGGATCCCTAGAGTAGTTTGAAAGGAATCTTCATTCGCTCCAATTCCATACTCTTGTTGTGAGCCTTGATCAAGTAATAAGTACCTAAACGAATTTGATTATTATTTTTTAAATTTTGAAGTATTGAGATATGAAATCAATTAATTAGAAGATAGTTCTTACTCTTTATTCAACATTAGAGCCATAAGCATGCCTTGAAGTCTTTACATCATCCTGCCAAAGTGCCATTGCTTCATCGAATTTGAACTCGGACAATGGAGGACCTTCAATAGAAATTCTCATCAAAGTATGTGTGCTTTTAGTAGTGAGAGGATTTCATATTTTATAATTGATGACATTCTGGATACTAAACCCTCGCTCACAAATAGCTATACTATAACATTGCATTAGAGCTGCTTGAGCAAGCTTTAATAATGACCCATATTTTCCCTCAAAATATCATTGCTACCAATATAGCTCCATGTATTCTTGAAGTTCCACCCCCTCCATTCATTGAATTCTTAAAATTTAAAAGTTTGATATTCTTTTCTCACATAAGTTGGATCAATAAATCATTCAATGCATTCCCCCTCTTTCATTGTTTTGTTTTCTCCATAAAACTTTATAAGCTCCTCTAGTTCATCACCCCCAAAAATTTTCAATTCTTTTCTATCCTTAGTAGGGGGACAACATGAAGGGGAAAATAAATTCTAACCATACAATTTGGAACTCTCTTGATCCCATAACCATACATGGTGGATTAATTATTAAAACATATTCTGCTCTTCCAACCATTGTGTGGTTGACAACAACTTGAGGCTCAAATGTGAGCTTGAGCCTCTTGCTCTACCCGAGGCTCAAGACTCAAATTCATGTTTTAGCCTCATGTAACACAAGAGACTTAAGAAAAAAACACTTCCAAAACCACGTCAAATCTCGCCATTTCTTCATGCACCGCCCATTGAATAGCTACAAGAAGTAGCACATGTAGCATAACTTCAGTCCACGAGTTTTCTAGCATGTCATCCACCCTTTCATCAAATCTTCGTCCACCAGTGAGGTTTTGTGAAACTGATTGGTACCTGTAGTAGAAGCGGACCAGTTTGATTGATTAGGTAGTAGTGGAGCAATCCCGCAACAACCCCATTATCTCCATCGAGCCTAGGATGTATGTTTATGAGGCTAGATAAGTGTTGCTATGCTCTTGCTAGTCTTCCATTTTAATTAGTGTCAATTTTAGCCTATTAGATACTTAGTAAATGATTTTTCCTTGATCCAAGGAAATTACTAGAAGATAATCATACTTAGGTTAACCCTAGAAAAATAGGGCTTTGATAAATGAGGTCATCTTAGCTAGATTTCTTATTTTCTAATGGAAAATTGACTCAAATTTTGAATAAGATAATTAGTTTTAATGATCCAAAAATTATGAGACTTTTAGAATCAGTAAAGTAGACTTGGTCCCACTTAAAAAAATTATAGACTTAATTTTTGGTCTATGGTTCAAGAGAAAATGATTTTTAAGTCCGAAAATCGGCATATTTTTGACTTTATAATTAGAAAAACTAGTCAAATTTTAGAACATTACTTTCTATCTAATTTCCCAATTTAGAAATGAATTTTAGAAAATTTTCCATTAATTTTTGTCAAAAACTTGAAATTCCATGAATTTTCTTCGGAATAAAAGCCCTTTATGTGCACCCATATCTAACGATTCCTTTAAGTTGTCAGAGAAAAACCTCATGATGTTAAGGTGGTTGGATATGGTGGAGAAGATCTGTAACATTACTCTGCACTTGCCTGAGTTAATTGCATGATCAAGCTTAAAATGCTTCAGAAATTGTCACAAGGACTGTGAGGAAGAAGGAGTATTCTTACGAGAAAGAAGTATTTCCTCACTTAATTACTCTTGTAGCTTTGCTTAGCTTAGTAATTAGATAATAGAGGAGAGAAGCATGGCATTGAAGCTTAGCTCTTGGTTGGATTTGCATTCAATATCCAAGAGTTGTTGGTGTAGGCCTCCATTCTCAAACTTGGAGAAGAAGATGAGCTTTCCATTAAAGCTTGGAGAAGGAGATGATTTTCTTGCTCTACACATGAGTTGTGTGAGTGTGTGTGGAATAATGCCCTTCAAAACAGCCCCCTCTCTCCTCTTGGTTGACCCCCCTTTCCAATTACTCATGATGCATTCCTATTGGCCCTTGAAAAGCCTAGCCAATAGTATTTGAGTATGAGTTTTACTCTTGCTGGCTTCCTATTGGCCCGTAAATAATTTGGCCAATAGCGTTTGAGAGGCCCAGTCAAGAGCCTTGTGACAAGTGTCCATCCTTTTTTTCATTTTGTAAATGCCAAATAATTAATTTAATTATCTTCTTTGCTATTGGACCTTTTAGTCCTTTGGCCAATAGGAATTAAGCAATTTTAGGAACTGCTTAATTATCATTGGACCTTTTGACTGTCCAATAGTCTTTTAGGGAGACTATTTCTTATTGGTTATTTTTTTGAGCATTTATAAAAATAAAATTTTAGTTTACACTAGCTAACTTCTCATTGGTCCACCTCTGTGGCCATCCAATAGGATTCAGGCAAGAATTGGGGGTTTCTTTGCATGCTTGACATGTGTCCTCTTTACTTTGTGGAAAGGGTAAGCTTAGGTGTATAATGTGTGTGTGTGTGTGTGTGTGTGTGTGTGTGTGTGTGTGTGTGTGTATAGTCACTTATTAAGCTTTGTCATCTTCCCAAAACGTTTTTGCTTTTGTCCTCTAGCTTATTGGCCTTTTGCACACACACAAAGCATCCAATTCCATTTACAATTGACCATTGGACTTTACACTTTGAAATTTTGGAACTTAACCTTTTGGAAGTCTTAATGGGCTGAACCCTAAGGTCTTTGGAGCCCATTCATTGCACATTGCTCTTCTGCAGATGGTACCCCTTTGGATCCCTACTGTGGGCCCCCTACTGTGACCAGTCTGCTAGCTTTACTAATAATCTAGCTTTTTCTCCCTTGGTACTTCCCCATATTAAATGATCAGTTTAACATGAGAAAATCATTTAGGAGAATTAGATATTAGTTATTATGACATAAAAGAATGGCATGGCCATATGAACAAATGCAACATGAGGGCATCCTTCCAAATGCAGTGACCCACACATGCTTCTTGAAAGCATCTGCCATGATCAGAGCAGTTAATAAGGAGAAACAAACCCATGATCAAATTGCATGATAGGGATTGTTGCAAAACAACGTTGTTTTGGGTGGAGCTCTATTGATATGATACGGTAGTGATGTGTGTGAACACACTTAGGACCGCCGGGGCACTTTTTCCCTCATTAGGAGGTTTCTTTCCCCGAGCATTGTATATATGTCCATCCTCATTCTAGGGCTTCTTATCTTTGTACTTGCACACTAAGTAATATACTTTTAAGTTGTGTGCTTCTAAGCTTCTTCTCCTTCAAGCTTTCTGTGCACTCTTGCAACCCTAATTCCAACAATTGGTATCAGAGCAAGCATCTTCACCTTGAGCAAGACTGCAACCATACTCCTAGAGCAGGTCTTTCTTCATCATCTTCAGGAGTCCTCTTAGGTGAAAGTAGATCTAGGTATAGTGTGATGTTTACGTAGTAAACTAAATTTTGCACTTTCCGGGCCATTTCAGTCGCGTTTCATTCGTTAGCAAGTATTTTCTTTAGTCAGTTTATAGGTTTTCAATGACAATGTTAGAAAACGATGTATTTAACTGTTGTGATGATAAACTTGATAAAACAACTATCCATTGTGGGCATATATGATGTGTCATGTATTGGTTTCCAAGGGTTTTAGAACATTGTGCAGGGTATTGATGTACGTCCAGGATCTGTGGATTCTGGCAGTATTGAGGATGTGGCAGGTCTCAGCACATCTAGTGTTGTTGCAGTCTTACCCACTACTAAACAAGTTCATTGGGATGGTAGAGATGCGCAGGCACATGCCTTGATTGCGTTATCTATGAAACATACCATTGTCCCACACATTCGTTTGGCAAGAATAGACAAGTAGGGCTTGGGATATTCTTGCACAACTGTATATAGGGCGTAATGAGGCACATGTTGCCTATCTCAGGAAACAATTAGAGTTTAAGCACATGGAAGAAGGAGACTCCATGGATGTTTTCCTTACATAGATCAAGGATCTCAAAGAGCAGTTAATTGCTTTAGATGAGATTATACCAGACAATTCACTTGTGCAAATAGTTCTAGATGGCTTACCAGATTTATATCAGGGTTTTGCTTCCACTTTTAGACTTGTGACAAAGGGTAATCGTGATGAAATCAAGTTTGATGAGTTGGTTGCCATACTCTTGCAAGAAGACCAGTCTGAGCAAAATAGGTCTAAACAGTGTGTTGCATATAAGGCCTTTGTGGCGGCTCAGAGAGGCAATGCAAATTACTCTTCGAGCAACAACAAGCTGAAAGTTTCTACTTCCAAGAGTACTACCAAATCTAATAAAGCTGTTGATAAGTCAAAAAAGAAGCTGCATTGTAATTACTGTAAGGCCAATGATCATCTTATTAAGGATTGTCCAAAGTTAAAATAGAAAGGGGTAAAGAAGAAAGAGGCTAGTATGGCTATTGCAGATGACTCTCACTCTAATTCAGAATCTGCAAATATGGTGCATGATACAGAATGGGCTTTCAATGTACATTGCGTCTATAACCCATCTGTACATGATGCATGTATGTCTGTTGCAGATTCTTAGGTGTGGTACTTTGACAGTGGTTCCATAAAGCACATTACTTCGCAGAGTGACATGTTTAGTTTTTTTAAGTGTGCCCCTACAGGGAATACAATCACATGTGTAGATAATTCCTTGTATCCAGTGAAAGGGGTTGGTACTATTGTGCTTACTACAGCAAATGGCAATGCTTTCACACTTAAAGAAGCTTTGTATATTCCTGGGATCAAGAAGAATTTGTTGTCAATTTTTGCACTTACTAGATTTGGCTTGATAGTCAAATTTTTGGATGATAGATGTATAGTTCATGATCTCAGTTTTGGTGATACAATTGTGGCATCTGGTTCATTAAGCCGTGGGCTTTACAAGCTGAATGCTTATGTAAATTGTGTGGAAGATGTAGCATGTGCGGTATCAGACTTGAAAGTTGTTTCAGATGCAAAACTTTGGCATGCATGTTTTGGCCATCTGAATTTTGCCAATCTATTGCGCTTACAGAAATTCGACATGGTGTCTTCATTGCCTACTCTACAGTCACCTATTAAACATGTATATGAGGACTGCAGATTGGGTAAAATGCAGCGTTCCTCTTTTCCAAAGGATGGTTCAGTGAGAGCTGTGTGCAAATTGTAGCTCTAGTACATAGTGATGTTTGCGGTCCAATGCAAACACCATCTTTTGGACATTACCTATACTTCATGACTTTTATTGATGGTTACTCCAGGCATGCATGGGTGTATTCTTTGAAGTCAAAGTCTGAAGTGTTCTTGTGCTTCAAATAATTTGTATGCATGGCTGATAGGATGTAAAGTGGGCACTCTCCGTTCTGATCGAGGAGGGGAGTATATGTCAAAACAGTTTGATGCATTTTTCGTTGAACGTGGGATCAAACACCAGTGTACAGTGCCTTATACACCACAAAAAAAATGGTGTAGTTGAGAGAAAGAACAGGTCTCTCATGGAAATGGCAAGATGTATGGTCAAGAGTCAAGCATTACCTCATGGTTTTTGGCTTGAGGCTGTCATGTGTGCCACTTATGTATTGAACAGGTGTCCCATAAAAGCTCTACAGTCTGTGACTCCTTATGAAGCTTGGCATGGTAGAAATCCATCCATTGCTCATTTACGTGTTTTTGGTTGCTTGGCCTATGTATTGGTGCCTTAGCAACATCGCAAAAAATTGGATGATAAGGCTGTCAAATGCTTTTTTTTTTGTTACAATTCTGAAAGCAAAGGTTATAGGTTGTATCACCTGCAAACTAAACGTATTTTGGTTAGCCGAGATGTAGTGTTTATTTTGGTTAGCCGAGATGTAGTGTTTGTGGAGGATTCTATGCAACCATTGCTTTCTTGTAACAAAGAGACATATGTAAGCTCACATGACATGTATGACACTTTGTTGCCTCTCTTTGGTGGTGGTTCATCACATGTAGATCGTGCATTGCTACGAATTGCATTGTATGATGTATAGAAACAACCGTGAGTGGGTCATTGCTCTTATCACAAAGACTATAACTATGGATCACCTTTCTCTTGGGGATTGCCCATCCATTGTTTAACCATAGAGGTGTTCAAATGTGTTAGTGTTTCAAAAAAAAACATAGTTAGGAGTAGTTAAGCCAATCACCTAGCAAGGTGAGTAGTGGAAGTGTAAGGATCTCATTGATGGGGTAAGTCTCTCTCCAACTTTGCAAGGGCACTTTTGTGTTTGAGAACACATCAAGAATCGACAAAGTGATACAAGTACCATGTAGCTTGACAGCCCCCCAACTCTCCATCTTAAGCCAACCCATTATCCATGCCAAGGAATTTATACTCTCTTAATACCAAGGAGCTAAGTTGAGCAAACTTGTTCAAATTATAAAAAGTGGACTAGCTAACATAGAGGAACTCCTTATTACATATGTTCAAGTGTCATAATAATCAATATCTAATTCTCCTAAATGATTTTCTCATATTAAACTGATCATTTAATGTGGGGAAGTGCCAAGGGAGAAAAAGCTAGAATATTGGTTAAGCTAGCAGACCGGCCACAGTAGGGATCCAAAGGAGGGAAAATAGGGATCCAAAGGGGGGGCCATCTGCAAAAGAGCCATGTGAAACAATGGGCCAAAAAGACCTTAAGGTTCAGCCCATTAAGACTTCCAAAATGCTAAGGTTCCAAAATTCAAAGGTTGTGTCCAAAGGTCAACCCTAGGAAAAATTGGATGCTTTGTGTGTGCCCTAAAAGTCTTTGCACATCCCTACATGGGAGGGGGCGAGCCCCAAAGCTAGGGGATGAGAGAGAAAGCCACACACACACACACAGGCTCCCTTTACACAAAGGGAATGAGGGACACATGTCAGCTCCCTAGGCCAGATGCCCACAAGGTGTGCCCAGTTCCTATTGGAAGACCCTTGAAGTGGACCAATGAGAATTAAGCTAGAGTAAATCTAGTTTAATTAATTTAAAAACATTTAATAAAAGAAACCAATGAGAATTAAGTCTCCTAGAAGATTATTGGGCAGTCTCCCAAGGGGTCCAATGAGCATTCAGGAGCCCCATGGCTTGCCTGATTCCTATTGGCCAGGAGGCAAAGGGGTCCAATGAGAGTTTAGTTTAATTATTTAATTACCTAAAGCTCTCACAAAAGGGGAAAGGGGGACACATGTCAGAAGGCTATCACTTATGCTGCTTAATTCCTATTGGCTTGACCTGGGGAGGTCCAATGAGGCAAAAGCCAGACCTAATTAGCAGCTAGGGCTCGCCCAAGAGAGAGAGGGGGCTGATTTTTGCTTGGCATTGACACACACACTCTCACACTTGACCATGTGTAAAGGGAAAATACTCTATCTCCTCCCAAGCTTTAATGGAGAGCTCATCACCTACTCCAAGCTTGTGAGATAGAAGCCTACATCAACACTCTCTTGGCATGTGGATGCAAATCCAACCAAGAGCCAAGCTTCAATGCATGCTCATCTTCTCTACCAAGCTAATTACTAAGCTAAGCTATGCTAATATGAGTGATTATGTGAGGAGATGTACATCTTTCTCGTAAGATACTTCTTTTTCTTCTCAATCTACTCTCATACCCTGCTAGCTCTCACCATCTTCGAAGGTGTGTGAGGTCTTGGGTCTGAGAACGGGGATAATTCAAGTTGTGTTTGATTAAGTGTTTTGCTTGGTGTATGAAGCTTCCATCTTCATTGCACTAGCTAGTCTTGAAGGAACACAAAGAATTGTATTGTACAATGTCTCTCTTGATGGGAGAAACCATAATACAAAGCCTTTTGGAGGGGGGACCGGCTCCATGCAAATCCGGTCCTCAACTGTTGTCAATAGCTTAATTTCTCTCTCTTTTGAAAGTATTGTCGATGCTATCTAACTAGGTGTTATGCTTTTTGTTGCTCTCTCCACCCAAGCACTCTTGTAATTCTCATTAGGAATCTATTCTAATGAAATGCCCACTATGTTCATGCTAATTTCCGCTACACATAAGATTATAGGCCATTAAATGTTACATTGGTATCAGAGCTCAAGGTTTCTCTTTTCTTGCTCAAGAAGGGAGGTCCTCAAGCTAGCTACAAATGGTTGGTATTATTAATTGCCTGTGAGTAAGTAGAATAGGGATTTTTCAGCCTTGCAGTGCGCCTGCCTTTGTGCAGTTAACGGGGCATCACCGTCGAGAGCTATGGTCTTAATAGTGGAGTCCTACGGGGCTTGCCTACGGCTTAACCACTATTGAGCTATTAGAAGCTTGACAGGAGCCGGTGCTGTTTTGGTGTCGAAAGACCCTCTCTTCTATTCCTTGCAATTAATGGTATTCGAGCCGCGGGTACAGTAGCTTGAGTGCTTTTTCTAAAGGGGTAAAGAGGAGTAGCAACTAGGGCTTGAAGTGCCAAAGTACACCTAAAAAGTTTATACCTAAAAGTTGTTAGAATGGCTGACAATAGTAAAGAGAGTGAAATTAATGTTGATAACTTTGATTTTGCTCATGAGCAAGCTACTAATGATGCTTCAATGCTTGTTAACTATCTTGTTTCTAGGCTTCAACAAGCCATGGGCAATCCATCTCTCCAAAGTGAAGTGCAACGGCAGCTCCGTGCTCACGGGATTCTCCAAGCTCATCACCATGACGAGAGAACACCTAGGAAGCCTCCTTGTGAGACTACCAAAAGAGGTCTCTCTCCGATTCGGGAAGAAGAAGAGAATCCATATGAAGGGCTCAAGAACTTACTTCTTGATGATGCATCTCCTTCCCAAAGGAGAACTCAAGAGCCTCCACCGAAGGAACGAGAAAGAAGCGAGTCTCCCGTCACCTCGGCGGAGATGGCTCCACGAAGACGGCGGGCTAAACGCTCTCCATCACCACCAAAGCGGAGAAGACCATTACACTCTTCTCCACGCCATAATTCAAAGAGGGATGATAAAAAGCAAGAGAAGAAAAAGGCGAGAAAGAGGACACCCTCTTCTCCATCTTCTTCATCCTCTTCCTCTTATGAAAGCTATGGTGAAGACGACAAAGATCAAGACAAGAAAAAGGCGAGAAAGAGGTCACCCTCTTCTCCACCTTCTTCAAATTCTTCATCTTCTGAAGAAAGTGATGGTGCAACTTTTGAACCATCAAAAAGAAGAGGCCATAGGAAATCCTATGCCGCATGGAAGAGGTCGTCCAAGCTGAAGAAATTCAAAGAGGGAGGGAAGAGCATCTCTTTCCTTACCTATGATGGCACCTTTGGTGCTACAGACAAAGTTTTGGCCTTTATCCAGCAATTCGATGCGGCGTTTGGAGATGAGGGCTTCACGGAGTCCTCTAAGCTACGCCATGTAGCTATGCACTTTCAAAAGTCCGCCAGACAATGGTGGTCTAGCCTACGAGCCAACGGTGAAGCTCCACGAACATGGAAGGCTTTAAGAGCTTCCATTATGAAGCAGTTTTTGGCCACCGATGCCAAAGACAAAGTACTCACCGAATGGCGAAGCTTAAAGCTCTCTCCCAATGAATCCATCCACAAATATGTAGACAAGTTTTGGGACCTACAACTCAAAGCCACTGTCTTCAAAAAGTTGGATTTTGGAGAGCAAAAGCAACAATTTTGTGCGGGCTTAACCGAAGAAATGGCGGAGTATGTCAACTCCCAAAGGCCACGTACCATATCGGCGGTAATACACCATACTATGGTGGCCTCGTGAATCAATTTCCAAACGGGGGGTAAAAGAAATAATAAGCCCCCGGAAAACAAGGGTTCCAATGAGCCTAAGGGGAAGGACAATGTCCAAAAGTCTCCTAAGGGCAATTCCAACAAAGCTAAAGAGAAGGGAGTTTACAAAGGAAAGAATAAACTCTCTCCTGAAGAGCTTGAGCGTTATCGTAAAGATAACCGGTGTTTCAAGTGCGGCGAACAAGGGCATGCGTACCGCGCTTGTCCCCAAAAGAACAACCGCCAAGATCCTCCTAGAGCTTCTTTGGTTGAAATCCAAGAGGAGGAGATTCACCAAACTCACCACAAAGGATCTCTCTATGCCATGCTTGGGGAAAGGTAAGAGAACATGATGCTTTTATTCTCTTTGACCCTGGTTCTACTCACAATTTCATATCTATGGAGTTAGCCACCAAGCTAGGCATACAATCCTACGAGATGGGAGATATCCTACCCGCAGACAGTGCCTTCAAGGGGCAAGAAGCTTCAGTCACTCCCTTAATCGGGAAATTGAGGCTTCATGTCCAAGGCTATGTGGACAAAGAGGACTTCTTTATCTCTCCTCTCAAGCATGAGGATGTAATCCTAGGGGCACCATGGTTTGACCGCTTGGCTGCCGATGTTAAATTTCCTGAAAGGAGAATCTCCTTTAAGTTCAGGGAAAAGGACATGTATATAGATGCTAAGGAGATGGGTAACACCATCCCCATTGTACATACACCAGCTTTCAACAAGTCAATAAAGAGCTCTATTTCCGTGTACATGATTTTTGTTAAAGATTCTCAAAATGAACCTAATGCTTTAGCAAAAGAAAATAAAAGCAACCAAAAGGAATTAGAGTTATCCAATTTTCTCAAGGGGTTTCAAGATGTTTTTATTGACGACATCCCTTGTGAGCTACCTCCTAAACGAGGTAATGACGACCATGCAATTGAACTTCTTCCAGGAAGTTCACCGCCTAACAAACCTCCTTATAGAGTTTCTCAAGCTCAACAAGAGGAGATTATGCGGCAAGTGCATGAGTTAGTTGAGAAGGGCATGGTTAGGCCTAGCTCATCTCCATTTTGCTCACCTGTGCTATTAGTGCAAAAGAAAGACGGCACATATCGTATGTGTGTCGACTATAGAGCACTAAATAGGATCACTATCAAGAATAGGTTTCCCGTTCCAGGGTAGAAGACCTATTTGATAAGCTACAAGGATCGACCTACTTCAGTAGGATTGACCTAAAAAGTGGCTATCATCAAATAAGGATAGTTGATCAAGACATTGTAAAGACCGCATTTTGTACTACATTTGGTCTTTACGAATACATTGTCATGCCTTTTGGCTTGACCAATGCACCAGCCACATTCAACCGCTTGATGGAGAAGCTGTTCAGGCCTCATCGAACCTTCACTGGAGTGTTCTTTGATGATATTATCATCTACTCTAATTCATTGGAGGAACACAAGCAACACCTCCAGGTAATATTTCAAGTTTTAAGAGAGAATAAACTTTATGTTAATCGAAAGAAAAGTGAATTTTTCTTGCAAGAGATTCAATATTTAGGTCACATTATCTCTCAAGATGGAATCCAAATGGATCCATCCAAGTTAGAGGTAATAAAAGGATGGCCTAAACCAAGGAATCTTCATGAACTAAGAAGCTTTATAGGTATGTGTGCATACTATAGACGCTTCATAGAAAAGTTCTCACAAATTGCGGGACCATTACATGACCTAACAAAGAAAAATGTTAGGTATACGTGGTCTGCTAAGGAGAACAATGCTTTCGAAAAGCTTAAAGAAAAGCTTATCTCTCAACCTGTGCTTACACTACCGGATCTCTCAAAACCATTTGAGGTCCAATGTGATGCTTGTGGTGATTGCCTTGGGGCTGTTTTGCTCCAAGAAGGGCACGCCATAGGCTATGAGAGTCGAAGGCTCGACCCTGTTGAGCAAGCTCTAGGCATATACGAAAAAGAACTCCTTGCAGTTCTACATGCCTTAGACTCATGGAAGCACTATTTATTGGGGACTCCTTTCATTCTGCGAACGGATCACCAAAGTCTTAAGTACTTCATGACGCAGACCAAGCTCTCCGACAAACAAATGAGGTGGGCAAATTTTCTTTCGCAATTTCATTTTCATATTGCTCACATTGCTGGCAAGCATAATCAAGTAGCCGATGCACTCTCAAGACGACCGAGAGTGAATGCGGTTTCCATAGCAACTCACAATGATCTATCTTCAATGATAGATGAGTATGCTATTGATCCCGATTTTAGAGATGTGATTTCAGCCCTTGCATTAGGGAAGAAAGAAGAACCATTTACTTTACAAGATGGTTATCTTCTCTATGGCAATAGACTATGCGTTACTAACTCACTACGTGAGAAAGTAATGTATGAATCTCATGCTCCCCCATATGCGGGGCATAGAGGGATTCAGTCTACCCTAAAGGGAATTGAAACATATTTCTATTGGCCTACCATGAAAGTGAACATACACGAGTATGTTTCCAAATGTGTGGTATGTCAAAAGACAAAATTTGATAGAGGGAAGCAACTTGGATTGCTTCAACCATTGCCAATCCCTAATTCACCTTGGGAGAGCATATCCATGGATTTTATCTTTGGATTGCCTAAGTCTATCCATGGGAATACGGGAATATGGACGATAGTAGACAGGTTCAGTAAACAAGCTCATTTTATACCTGTCAAAAAGACTATCAAAGCCCATCAAATGGCAACCCTCTTCATTTCACAAATTTTCAAGTACCATGGCTTGCCAATGTCCATAGTGTCGGATAGAGATCCTAGAATGACCAGTAATTTCTGGAAGGGTCTCTTTGAGAATTTAGGAACAAGGCTAAACTTCTCTTCGGCCTATCATCCACAAACTGATGGCCAAAGTGAAATAGCTAACCTAACCATTCTTGATCTACTAAAAGCCTATGTAACGGAAGTAGATCAAAGATCCCAATGGGAGAAGTACTTACCCTTAGTAGAGTATGCTTACAATAACACTGTACATACTTCCACAGGAAAAGCACCTTTCGAGGTAATTGAGGGAAGATCAAAAAGTCCCTTGCTACTTAAGGTACATGGGAAGATCTTCGCTGCAGATGAGTATAGCCGAGACCTACAAGAATCTTTCCAAAAGATTAAGGATGCTATCTCTATCTCACAGCAAAGGCAAAAGGCTGCTGCTGACAAGCACAGAAGAGCCCAAGCCTTTAAAGAAAACGATTGGGTCTTGTTAAAGTTTCCCAAGGCTCGATTAAGGCACACGACGGGCAAGAATCCTACGGGCCACCAAAAGTACTATGCTAAACTAGCAAAAAGGTATTATGGTCCCTTCCAGATTCTTAGGCCAATCAATGAGATGGCCAATCAACTTAAGTTGCCCAATCATTGGCTCATACACAATGCTTTTCATGTGAGCCTATTAAAGCCTTACAAAGGAGAGCCACCTCAAGAACCAACTATTGAAGACCCACCGGAGATCGAGGACCACGAGGAGGTGCTGCAGCCCGAGTCCATTCTCCGACATGAAGACAAGGTATTAAGAGGCGGTAAGACTATCCGACGATATCTTATTAAGTTTAAGAATTATCCTTTTGAAGATGCTAGATGGATGCAAGGCATACAATTAAAGAATAACCTAAACCTTGTCAATGCTTACAATGCTTCCCAAGAGTAAGCAAATGTACAAAATGTTAAAAATGAACAAAATTTTTGTCTTATAAGACTCTCTTTTTCTTTATTTGTGCACAAAAATGAAGTAGTATGCATGCTTAGATCAAGTTTGCGGAGACGACGTCTCCCAAACACCAAGTAGAGCTTGTCACTCTACTATGGAAGACTGATAGGACTAATGTGCAGACATGCTTGCGGCAGACTCAGGCTCTCAAGCGCCAAATGGACTAGTCATCCATTATGGAATGATGTCGTAGGGTAACATAGGGATCCTCTACCCGCTAAGAAAAGGACTCATGCATATGCTTTATCTTCTCTACACCATAGTCGAGGACGACTATGATTTCAAGAGAGAGGTAATGTCATAATAATCAATATCTAATTCTCCTAAATGATTTTCTCATATTAAACTGATCATTTAATGTGGGGAAGTGCCAAGGGAGAAAAAGCTAGAATATTGGTTAAGCTAGCAGACCGGCCACAGTAGGGATCCAAAGGAGGGAAAATAGGGATCCAAAGGGGGGGCCATCTGCAAAAGAGCCATGTGAAACAATGGGCCAAAAAGACCTTAAGGTTCAGCCCATTAAGACTTCCAAAATGCTAAGGTTCCAAAATTCAAAGGTTGTGTCCAAAGGTCAACCCTAGGAAAAATTGGATGCTTTGTGTGTGCCCTAAAAGTCTTTGCACATCCCTACATGGGAGGGGGCGAGCCCCAAAGCTAGGGGATGAGAGAGAAAGCCACACACACACACACAGGCTCCCTTTACACAAAGGGAATGAGGGACACATGTCAGCTCCCTAGGCCAGATGCCCACAAGGTGTGCCCAGTTCCTATTGGAAGACCCTTGAAGTGGACCAATGAGAATTAAGCTAGAGTAAATCTAGTTTAATTAATTTAAAAACATTTAATAAAAGAAACCAATGAGAATTAAGTCTCCTAGAAGATTATTGGGCAGTCTCCCAAGGGGTCCAATGAGCATTCAGGAGCCCCATGGCTTGCCTGATTCCTATTGGCCAGGAGGCAAAGGGGTCCAATGAGAGTTTAGTTTAATTATTTAATTACCTAAAGCTCTCACAAAAGGGGAAAGGGGGACACATGTCAGAAGGCTATCACTTATGCTGCTTAATTCCTATTGGCTTGACCTGGGGAGGTCCAATGAGGCAAAAGCCAGACCTAATTAGCAGCTAGGGCTCGCCCAAGAGAGAGAGGGGGCTGATTTTTGCTTGGCATTGACACACACACTCTCACACTTGACCATGTGTAAAGGGAAAATACTCTATCTCCTCCCAAGCTTTAATGGAGAGCTCATTACCTACTCCAAGCTTGTGAGATAGAAGCCTACATCAACACTCTCTTGGCATGTGGATGCAAATCCAACCAAGAGCCAAGCTTCAATGCATGCTCATCTTCTCTACCAAGCTAATTACTAAGCTAAGCTATGCTAATATGAGTGATTATGTGAGGAGATGTACATCTTTCTCGTAAGATACTTCTTTTTCTTCTCAATCTACTCTCATACCCTGCTAGCTCTCACCATCTTCGAAGGTGTGTGAGGTCTTGGGTCTGAGAACGGGGATAATTCAAGTTGTGTTTGATTAAGTGTTTTGCTTGGTGTATGAAGCTTCCATCTTCATTGCACTAGCTAGTCTTGAAGGAACACAAAGAATTGTATTGTACAATGTCTCTCTTGATGGGAGAAACCATAATACAAAGCCTTTTGGAGGGGGGACCGGCTCCATGCAAATCCGGTCCTCAACTGTTGTCAATAGCTTAATTTCTCTCTCTTTTGAAAGTATTGTCGATGCTATCTAACTAGGTGTTATGCTTTTTGTTGCTCTCTCCACCCAAGCACTCTTGTAATTCTCATTAGGAATCTATTCTAATAAAATGCCCACTATGTTCATGCTAATTTCCGCTACACATAAGATTATAGGCCATTAAATGTTACATCAAGTCTAGGAGATCATACACAATGCACATTTAAAAGCTTTTACTGGCTTCTTCTAGGGGACAAGGAGCAGGGTTTTAAAAAGAAAGTCCTTTAGTGTAAAAGAATCGGCTAAAATTTCCAAAAATCAGCCATTATCCTTGAAAAAACCGGTTGAATTTATGCCGATTTAGTTATAAAAACCGGGTAGGAGACTTAATTTGTAAAAGGAAAACCGGTTAAGGAGAATGCTTTCCTTTTTTCCAATGGTTAGGAGAAATGGCTATTATCCAATTAAACAACAATCATTCAAACTTCTGAAATGTACATAAAATGTTCAGGCACTTCTTTTGCAAAACTACCCAATCAATACCCATGGAAACTTCAAATGTACATGAATCTTCTATTACAAGACTAGTTAATAAAACATAAATAATACCCAACTTAAAGCAAACTCAAAACTAACCTAGTTAAGATGCTTTTAAAAAAAACTTATAAGTAATTTGCAACTATAACCAAGACGTCAAATCCTAGTTGTAATTTATAAACTAAGACACACCAGAAAAGGCCCAAATATGGCTGGAAAGCTGCATGAGTGTAGTTAAGTGGATTTGAGGGGGGAGGGCTTGGCTTCGGTGTCAAGGCAAAGCTAGTCACTCCTAGGGTAGCTACACGAGTTCGAACCTTAGTTTTTGGGCATAGCCTAGCTCACTTTTTTTGGGTTAAGGTTTACACATAGAAGACACATACATATGCACATATAACTCTACAAACACACGTACACACGTGTGTGCGCACAAACACACACACAAGAATATGAAAGTATTTATTGAAAAAATATGAAAGTTTTTTATGAGTACTCTATGATTCTTAAGAATCCAATTTGCATAGAAAACTTTATAAAAGAATCCTCTTAACCACAATTTCAAAAATTGGGAATCCATTGAAAGAAAACCGGAAGTATTTATTGAAGGAAACTCTTTGAGTTTAAGAACCCAATTAGCATATAGAATTACGCCAAAAATGATGAAATTTTGGAAGGGAGAACTTGAACCTATTAAATGCAAACAGGAAGGAAGAACCTTTTGGTGTAGTTAGTTTTAAAGAAAGTGGTCTACACAAGTAGTATGCACTAGAAATATTACAAAATTTTAGGGTACTAGTATCACATGTCCTAGGCACCACTACATTGGGAAACTCTTATTTAAGGGTACTAGTATCACAAGTCCTAGGCACCACTACATTAGGAAACTCTTTGTGGGGGACAAACTTTAGTGGCACAAACTTGCTCCAATGTTCCCACTATTCCTAGGTGGGACATGGCCCTAAATCCCTCTTGAAGAGCCCATGTGTGTGTGTGTGTGTGTGTGTGTGTGTGTGTTTTTTTTCTCAACCTTAGCATATGTGAGGGAATAAGTAGACTTTAATGAATCACAAACATGGTCACTTAACGAGCCAAATTATCTAACATCCTTTAATGCAATTTGAAAGAGATGTACTGCACACACCTGGCGAGTGAGGGTGCCCACTCCCTCACTATATTTTGAGTTAAATTCTCGGAATCGTACAATCTTTTCTAGAAACAAGGATTCCATATGCACCCTAAAGAGTCAAGTTAAAGTTTGTAGGAGGTCAAAGAAGTCTAGGGGGTGTGTCTTAGAAAGTCACCAGCTGGCCTAAAATTTTGATGGCTGAATTTCTTGATACATATGTAGTTTTATTGAACTCTCGAAAGTAATATGAGAGGCAGATGATGTCAAATTTTGGGTTATGGACTTGCATTACTTTCAAAATACCAAAAATCTTCTGTTATCTTTGAAGTAAGAAAACCAAACTAGAAGTATTTTAAGAGGGAATTTCTAGATTAGATTAAGGCTGGTTACACACTGCCCCACAAGAAGCCAATTAAAATTGGCCACCAAGGAAATGGGTGGTGCGTGCATTACACATTGCCAATTTTGGCCAAAAAGTGTATCCTAAATGGCAGCCTAGTCACCACCAAAATCAAAGGATTTTCGGAAGGCACCCCAAGATTGCGCAAATATAGCACTGGAAATGCTAGCCAATCAAAATTATCCAAACATGAAGGTGGAAATGGCAGCCAATCACCTATTAAAAAGTTCATTCTTATTATCCAGCACTTTCCAGCTATTAAAAAGTTTGAACATGGCAATGTGTAAGCCCTATGCCCAAACACCCGCCTGCCATTTAGAGCCCAAAATCAAATGGCAGTGTGTAAACTCGCTAAGATTTTGTACTTGGTAAGAACACTCATAAGACACAACATTGATGTAGGGTGGGTGGAGAGAGAGAGAGAGAGATTTTGTACTTGGTAAGAACACTCATTAGACAACATTGATGTAGGTGGGTGGAGAGAGAGAGAGAGAGAGGTAACAACATTGGTCTATCTAATGGGAGTGGGATTCAAACGCATGAGCATATGTGGTCAAACAACATTAAAAGAGAGTCTAGTCATTTAATAAGACTAAGATAGTGTAAGAAATCATTATGTATCCCCTTGTCAAGGTATACATTTTTTACCACCTCCGAGTTAAGGTTGGGATCCAATTGTATTGTTCTTATAAAGATTCAAATTCAATTCTTTGCAATACAAAAAAGACTAGATAGTAAGAGAGAGACATATAATCAATCATTTTGACAATATTATGTGTGTGTGTGTATATACACACACACACACACATATGGGAGGGTGCAAGATAGAGTGTACCCACTTTGTGTAGTTGGGTTGCAAAGTTGACATGCACAACTCCAACACCCGCCCGGACAAAAGGCCACCACGTTTAAATTAAACTTATCACGACCGTGCTACATGGTCTACTGATTAGGTTGAATTTTTATGTGCTTCACAAGATTTTCTCTCTCTAAAAAGTAGCTATCTAGAGAGAGAAAGAAAAGGGAAGCATAGGCTATATGCAAGGATTTGCATTAAGGTTTATTTTGACTACAGTTTATGCTAGTCAAAAGGAATAAGCCTTTAAAAGTGCAAAAATATAAATTCTCTCACTAGAATTCTAGAGAGAGTGTAATGGACGGGCATGGCCTACATGCTAAGATTTGCAAAAAGGTTTATTGTGACTATAGAATATGTTAGTCAAAAGAATAAACCTTTACAAGTGCAAAAACGGACATTCTCTCACTAGAATTCTAGAGAGAGAATGTATTAAAATGATAAAATGGGACATGGAAGGAGTGCATTCAGGCAATGTGAGTTCTCTACAAGTGAATGCTACTCCATAAGTGCGAAGGATTCAACAATAGGATCTCACCATGCTTTACAGGAGGTCAAACGGACTCTCGGGAGGGCCAAAATGAGCAATTTACTGCTTACGAGAAGACTGGAAGTGCAGAGGGGCTGTAGGTGGGAAGTAGGGCCTACACATGTCAAAAAGCTAGTGGGAATGCAAAAAGGGAGGGGAAAAGTAAAATCGATTTTGGTTTCTTGCTCTCCAAGCCACCCCACACTCTCACCCTCTCTCTCAAGCCAAAAATAGCAGAAAAAGTGAAAAAGTGAAGGTACTTTTGCATGTTGAAAAAACGTGAACTTCATGAAGGCATGGAGGGTGCTTGAGGGCTCAGTTTTCAGCATGGAGAATCTCTTGTGAAATCCTCACCAAGATCTGCACTCTCATCTTCTCTCTTTCATCTATGATCATCATTCTTATGCTGCCTCCCTTGGTAGCTAGTTACGTACTTAGTCTCTACGGCTAATATTTACAAGAATTCTCTTCAAGTACATACACTCTACTACTTCTCCCCAGAGTTCTCTTTGCCCGCGAGGTATTTGAGGGTTTGGGAGTAGGACAATGCGGGAGCTTCCTATGATGCTATGGCTATGGAGATTCTATGTACAAAGATCCTATGTTTGTATTTTGCACAAGCAATGACTCATTTGAGAGCTTGTTGAACAAGAAATACATATGCCTTTGGAGGGGGGGGCGGCCTTTAAGATTCGGCCCTCATTGTTGTGTCGTCTCTATTTCTTTTACATGCTTTGTTATGCTTCATGCAATGGTTATGTCTTTTTGCCACAATTGTTACATAACATGCTATCTAAGTAAATCTTAAAAGGCCATTAATCTAACATTGGTATCAGAGCTGAAGGTCTTTTCCATCTTGTTTAAGAAGGAAACGGTCTAGAATACGCTACAAAGGTTTGCTCCACCTAGAATTTAGAGTAAGAAGAGAGTGGGAGCTATTAACTGTTTCTTGTTGCACTAGTTTAGGAGAAGCCTTCGACTTAATAATACACCTTTATGAAGGTTTCCAATGGCTTTAGTATTATTGAGCGTATGGAAAGTCTCCAAGCGCTAGTCATCAAAGAGATAGCACTGCTACGCCCCGTTCTTCTATTCTAATTTATAGGCGGAATTCTCACCGCGGGTGTGGAGTATCCTACGACTCTTCTTGGATCTAGAGTCATGGCTGAAAATCAAGAGATTGATTTGAATGCTTGGCAAAAGCTAGATTTACTACAAGATGAAGCAAGCAATGAAGGCATGAGAGCAATCCGCTACTTTGCTCATAAGCTACAACAAGCGCAAAGCAATCCACATTTGCGAGTAGCCATGCAAGCTCAACTACGCAACAATAATTTGCTTCCTTCCGCTCCAGAAGAGGGAATTTATTCTCTTGAGCGCCAGGAAACGCTAGCTTTCGGTGGAAGAAATTCTACTCACAAAGAGCTAAAGTCACCTCTACGACGAAGGAGAGAAAACGATGATCCTAGCAACGGCTATGAAGATCATGAAGATGGGAGTGAAAAGGACCGTCGTAGGCTCTCCGATCAAGAGATGCCCCCAAGACGACGCCGTCCAAAGCGCTCTCCTATTCGCGCAACAAAGCGAGGTCGTGCTAGCTCTCGCTATGGCACTTCCTCTTCTAGCGATGGGAGTAGTGAAAGAAGGAACCCAAGGCAAAGAAAAAGGAGATCCCCTTCTCCACCTTCTTCTTCACCCAATTCCTCAAGCTATGATGCAAGTACACAAGAAGCTAGCTCCTCTCCACCACCCAAAAGGGGAAGAGGGCATAGACGTGTGCATCCCGCTTGGAAAAGAACTCGCCGTCTCCAAAAGTTCAAAGGAGGAGGAAAGACCATCACTTTCCTTAATTTTGACGGGACATATGGCGATACGAATAAGGTGCTTCACTTTATTCAACAATTTGATGCAGCTTTTGGTGGTGAGCAGTTCACGAAAGGCTCTAAGCTTCGCCATGTTGCTATGTATTTCCAAAAGTCTACTAGACATTGGTGGGCTACCCTAAGAGCTCAAGAGCTAGCACCAAGGACTTGGAAGGAATGTAGATCTACCATCATGAAGCAATTTCTTCCAAAAGTTTTGGGACTTGCATCTCAAAGCCACTGTCTTTAGTAAGATAGATTTCTCCAAACAAAAGCAACAATTTGGTGCTGGTCTTCCCGAAGACATGCGAGCATATGTGAATGCTCAAAGCCCCAAGTCTATCTCCACTATGATTCACCACTCTATCGTAGCTGCTAAGATCTTTCTTCCAGTAGCTACAAAGACTGTGGTACGAACTAGTGAGAGAAAAGAAAGACCTACACATGGGGAGAGACCTCCCACTAATGCAAATCGGGTCAAGAATGACAAGAAGAAAGACAAAGGCCTCTTCAAAGGCAAGAATCGTCTTTCTCTCGGAGAGATGGAGCGCTATCGCAAAGAGAATCGATGGTACAAGTGTGGTGAACAAGTTCATGCATATCGCGTTTGTCCTTTAAGAACGGCTAAGAATGACAAACCACAAGCATCTAAGATTGCAACGCAAGACAAGATCAAAGAAGATGATGCATCAGGCCCGTGTAATGCATGGGGCGAGGTACGTGACCAAGATTGTCTTATCTTGTTTGACCCAGGCTCTTATCGCAACTTCATCTCTCAAGAGTTAGCTAGCAAGTTGGGCATCCATGCTCATGAAATGGGACTTGCAATTGAAGCTGACGGTGCTTTTGATACACCAGCTGTTCCAGTCACTCCTTTGATTGGGAAGCTACACCTACATGTGCAAGGCTATGTTGATCAAGAGAACTTCTTCATTTCTCCTCTTGAGCATCAAGATGTTTTGTTGGGTGCGTCATGGTTTCACCGTATGGCTACTACTATTAAATTCCCAGACAGAGTTATTACTTTCAATCATAGAGGTAGAGATATTACTTTAGAAGTTAATGACAAGGGACATACTATTCCTCTTGTATCTCAAGATGCTTTACATAAATCAATAAAGTCTAGTCTTTCTGCGTACTTGATTTTTGTTAAAGACTCTATGCCAGAAGCTAATTCTCTACCCTCTAATCTAAATGACTCATCTAAAGAAGAAACAAGTTTGAAGTTGTTTCTTGATGAGTATAATGATTGTTTTATTGACTCTATCCCGGGGAGCTCCCTCCTTCAAGGGGGGAAGATGACCAGAAGATTGAGCTCATTCCAGGAAGCTCGCCACCCAACAAGCCTCCATATAGAGTCTCTCTTGCTCAACAAGAGGAGATTATGGCACAAGTAAATGAGCTAGTTGAAAAGGGGATGGTACGCCCTAGTTCATCTCCTTTTTGCCCACCCGTGTTATTAGTGCAAAAGAAGGATGGTTCATACCGTATGTGTGTAGACTATCGTGCAGTAAACAAGAACACTATTAAGAATCATTTTCCGATCCCAAGGATTGAACATCTCTTTGATAAGCTTCAAGGATCTTCCTACTTTAGTAGGATATATCTCAAGAGCGGTTATCATCAGATTCGCATCATACCAGAAGACATTCACAAGACCGCATTTCACACAACTTTCTGTCTTTATGAGTTTCTTGTGATGCCTTTTGGACTCACAAATGCACCGGCCACATTCAATAGAATGATGGACCGCATTTTTCTTAAGCATCGTGCTTACACGGGAGTGTTCCTTGATGATATCATAATCTACTCCAAGAGCCTAGAAGAACATAAATGTCATCTCAAGGCAGTTTTTCAAGAGCTGTGAGATAATAAGCTTTATGTTAATGGCAAGAAAAGCGAGTTCTTCTTGCAAGAGATTAGTTATTTAGGTCATATTATCTCCAAAGAGGGCATCCATATGGATCCCGAAAAGTTAAGCTAATTGAAGAGTGGCCTCAACCACAGAATCTCCATGAACTAAGAAACTTCATTGGAATGTGTTCCTACTATAGGAGATTCATTGAGAAGTTCTCCATTATAGCAGGACCACTACACGATTTGACAAAGAAAAAGGTCAGATTCCAATGGACAGCTAAGGAGAACAATGCTTTCTTAAAGCTTAAGGAAAAGCTTATGTCGGAGCCCGTACTAGTGCTCCCTGATCTCATGAATCCATTTGAGATCGAATGTGATGCTTGCGGTGATTGCTTAGGAGCTGTTCTTTTGCAAGAAGGACATGCTATAGCATATGAAAGTCGCCGTTTAAATGAGCAAGAGTGTGTTCTAGGAATCTATGAAAAGGAATTACTTGCGGTAATTCATGCATTAGATTCTTGGAAACACTTTCTTCTAGAAAATCCTTTCATAATAAGAGCGGATCACCAAAGCATCAAGTACTTCATGTCTCAAACAAAGTTGTCTGACAAACAAATGAGGTGGAAAAATTTCTTGTCACAATTTCACTTCCATATTGCTCACATTCCAGGTAAGCATAACACAGTTGCTGATGCTCTCTCAGGAAGACCAAGAGAAAATGTTGTTTCGGTTTCATACCACAATGATCTATCTAGTATGGTAGATGCGTATGCTATGGACCCAGATTTTCCTAATGTCATGTCCGCTTTGAGTATGGGGAAGACACAAGATCCATATGTACTAAAAGATGGATTTCTTCTCTATGGCTCAAGGCTATGTGTCACAAAGGATTTGAGAGCAAAGGTTATGCTAGAATCCCATGCTCCTCCATATGCAGGACATAGGGGCATTCAAGCCATGACCAATGCTATTGAGACATACTTTTACTGGCCATCTATGAAACATGACATCAAGGAATATGTCTCACAATTTATGATGTGCCAAAAGGTAAAGTATGATCGAGGTAAACAAGCGGGTTCATTGCAACCTTTATCCATCCCAGAAGCACCTTGGGAAAGTATTTCCATGGATTTTATTTTTGGTTTACCAAAGTCAATTCATGGTAATACGGGTATATGGACGATAGTTGACAGGTTTAGTAAACAAGCCCATTTTGTACCTGTCAAGAAGACTATCAAACCGCACCATATGGCTACCCTGTTTATCTCACAGATCTTCAAGTATCATGGCTTGCCCAAATCTATAGTCTCAGATAGAGACCCTCGAATGACGAGTCTCTTCTCGAAAGGACTATTTGAGAACATGGGAACAAGACTAGATTTCTCCTCCGCTTATCACCCTCAAACGGATGGGCAAAGTGAGATAGTCAATTCCACAGTTTTGGATCTACTAAAGAGCTATGTTAATGAAGTAGATCAAAAGAATCAGTGGGAAAAGTATCCACCCTTAGTAGAGTATGCATACAATAACACGGTGCATACCTCTACGGGAAAGTCTCCTTTTGAGATAGTGAAAGGTCGGTCAAAAGTTCCTCCTATTTTGAGGATGCACCAAAAGATCTTCGTTGCAGAAGAGTATGTGCGTGATCTTCAAGCTTCTTTCCAGAAGATAAAAGACGCCATACAATAATCGCAGTAAAAGCAAAAGAGAGAGGCTAACAAGCATAGAAGGTTCCTTGCATTCAAGGAAGATGACTGGGTCTTGCTAAAGTTTTCCAAAGCCCGTTTGAGGCATACCACGGGAAAAGATTGGCAAGGAATGCACTCAGGTCATCAAAAGTACTATGCTAAGCTTGCACGCCATTACTATGGTCCCTTTAAAATTAAGGAACGCATCAACGAAATGGCTTATAGGCTAAGGTTGCCAGCTTCCTGGCACATACATAATGCCTTCCATGTAAGCCTACTTAAACCTTTCAAGGGAACACCTCCTACGAAGCCTCTTGAAGAAGAACCCTCTGAATTTAATGAACTCGAAGAGCTTTTGCAACCGGAAGCTAT
The DNA here is from genome assembly GCF_014529385.1 of Adiantum capillus-veneris. Taxonomy (NCBI): domain Eukaryota; kingdom Viridiplantae; phylum Streptophyta; class Polypodiopsida; order Polypodiales; family Pteridaceae; genus Adiantum; species Adiantum capillus-veneris. The sequence continues at coordinate 2,878,916 of NC_140938.1, forward strand.
TCTACCACATGAGGATAAGATCCTACAAAATGGTAAGGTACTACGTACGTATTTGATTAAGTTCAAAAATTATTCTTTTGATGATGCTAAGTGGATGAGGGAGCCCCAGCTCAAAGATTCAATGGCTTTGGTCCATGAATACAATGCTATTTATCCAATGCGTACCTCTCACGACATCGATGAATAAACCATGGTAATAAAGAATGTTTTATGTTTCTTTCTTATTACACCCAATGTTTTTCATGTGCATGCAAATGTTTAATGACACACAATGCTTGCGACGGATACGTCCCTCAAGCACCGAATAGACTAGCACTCTATTGCGGGAAGGTGTTTAGGCTTATGATATGTTGTTAACAAAAGACATGCGTGCTTGCGGCAGACTATGTCTCTCAAGCATCGGCTAGATTAGCACTCTAGCGCAAAATGATGCTATGGCTTATGTATGTTTTACACGCTTGCGGTGGCTATGTCCTCCAAGCACCCATGTGTGGAATGGTGTAATTCGCTTTAAATGTGGATCCAAAAGCAAATGTTTATGTACCCAAATTCCTTAAATAAACGCATAGTCGAGGACGACTATGATTTAAGGGCGGAGTAATGTTTTATGAGCTTCACAAGATTTTCTCTATCTAAAAAGTAGCTATCTAGAGAGGGTTTATTAAGGTTTATTTTGACTACAGTTTATGCTAGTCAAAAGGAATAAGCCTTTAAAAGTGCAAAAATATACATTCTCTCACTAGAATTCTAGAGAGAGTGTAATGGACGAGCATGGCCTACATGCTAAGATTTGCGAAAAGATTTATTGTGACTATAGAATATGTTAGTCAAAAGAATAAACCTTTACAAGTGCAAAAACGGACATTCTTTCACTAGAATTCTAGAGAGAGAATGTATTAAAATGACAAAATGGGATATGCAAGGAGTGCATTCAAGCAATGTGAGTTAGCTACTCCATAAGTGCGAAGGATTCAACAATAGGATCTCACCATGCTTTACGGGAGGTCAAACAGACTCTCGGGAGGGCCAAAACGAGCAATTTACTGCTTACGAGAAGGTTGGAAGTGGAGCAGAGAGGCTGTAGGTGGGAAGCAGGTCCTACACATGTCAAAAAGCTAGTGGGCATGCAAATAGGGATGGGAAAAGTAAAATCGATTTTGGTTTCTTGCTCTCCAAGCCACCCCACACTCTCCCCCGCAGAAAAAGTGAAAAAGTGAAGCTACTTTGCATATTGAAAAAATGTAAGCTTCATGAAGGCATGGAGGGTGCTTGAGGGCTCAGTTTTCAGCATGGAGAAGCTCTTGTGAAAGCTCTCACTAAGATCTACACTCTCATCTTCTCTCTTTCATCTATGATCATCATTCTTATGCTGCCTCCCTTGGTAGCTAGTTACGTAAGTCTCTACGGCTAATATTTACAAGAATTCTCTTCAAGTACATACACTCTACTACTTCTCCCCGCAGTTCTCTTTGCCCGTGAGGTATTTGAGGGTTTGGGAGTAGGACAACGTGGGATATTAAGTCTTTCTTAACGCCTATGATGCTATGGCTATGGAGATTCTATGTACAAAGATCGTATGTTTGTATTTTGCACAAGCAATGACTCATTTGAGAGCTTGTTGCACAAGAAATACATATGCCTTTCGAGGGGGGGGCGGCCTCTAAGATTCGGCCCTCATTGTTGTGTTGTCTCTATTTCTTTTACATGCTTTGTTATGCTTTATGCAATGGTTATGTCTTTTTGCTACAATTGTTACATAACATGCTATCTAAGTAAATCTTTAAAGGCCATTAATCTAACAAGGACATACTACTCTGCTATGTCCTTGTTATGCTTCATGCAATGGTTATGTCTTTTTGCTACAATTGTTACATAACATGCTATGTAAGTAAATCTTAAAAGGCCATTAATCTAACAAGGACATATGACTGTGCCACCATAAGACTGTCAACGTAGCACGACCGTGTTACGTGGATGTATGGCATGGCGATCCAGGTCACGCAACACCTCCAACCACGTAGTGAGTCCACATTTCAAGACCGTGCTATGTCATCAAAAACAGTGGCACCACATGGCGCTACGTGGCATGTCTACTTGGTGCTGAAAACTCATCACCTTGGCAACCACGTCAACCCACCGACCATAGTCACAGGGGAACGACGTTCCATACCTTAGGAACAGTGGAACGTGAAGTGCATAAATCTTGGAATGTTGGAACGTTAGGAAACGGGCCGCATTTCTAGAACGCCGTTTTTGTGAAACGTGATTTTTTTTTGCCATTATTATTTGCAAAGCTCTATTTCCTAGAAGTCTACCTTCCCATCCATGACCATTTGTCAAAAATTAATCTTTTAATTTGTTAGACACCAGCACACATACTCAAAATGGATAAATAGTCCCAAATAGAATTTGTGGTCGTGTGTGTGTGTGTGTGTGAGAGAGAGAGAAAGAGAGAGAGAGAGAGAGAGAGAGAGACATTGATGTTTGTGGTCATAAACAAACCTATATGCAATGTATATATATGCTTGGTGTTTTGGAATGGTGTTATGGGCTTCATGTGCTTCTTGAAATATTTTGAGGTAACATATGAGCAATTTATTTATTTATTTATTTATTTATATTTGTGTGTGTGTGTGTACACAAAGAGAGAGAGAGAGAGAGAAATAAATCCCTAGATTCACTTTTAGCAACATTCAAGTTATATACTCATGGTAGTCAAATACAAGGCTAGATAACAATCAACTTCATTATGCATAGTATGGACTAGATACTACCACATCCCGACTAACATCAACAATGCCCAATAGTGGGTGTGTAACCCTATATCAAGAAATGGCATCACACATGCACTTCCCACACACATACATAAGAGGACATGAGAGAGAGAGAGACATTGATGTTTGTGGCATAAACAAACCTATATACAAAGCGCATATATGCTTCATGTTTTGGAATGGTGTTATCGGCTTAATGTGCTTGTTGAAATATTTTGAGGTAACATATGAGCACCTATCAAGACGGATCACACACTTGGTGCGATTGATAAGGTTCGTTGTAAACCTTTTAGTTCATGGGAGAAAAGGGGGGGACAAAGAGAAAGAGCGAGGGAGGGAGTCCTAAACTTAATCTTAAATGCAAGCCTATTCCACTAAATAGTGTAAAGGATATGAAGCTAGAGACAAGGGGAGTCCTACACTATAGGAGGGATTAGTTGGCTACCCCATAGGGCCTCAAAATTGGAAGGTGGAAGGACTATTGCAGATTTCAATAGTACTTTTGACTTATTACTTAGAGAGTAGGAGGTATAGAGAGTATTACCCCTCCCTTCTACATTCACTACTCGACCTATTAACAGGATATAGAAGGTGAGCACCCTCTACACCCTCAAAAGTGGAGGGTATATGGGGGTGGCCCCTGAATCTTAAATGCAAGTCTATTGGACTGAACAAAGTAAAGAGGGTGGACTTGGAGAGAGAGAGAGAGAGAGAGAGAGAGAGAGAGAGAGAGAGATGTAAAATATACTTTATATATAATGTTAGTATACATAGTACTTGGAGGGAGAGATATAGTGGGTTAAGGAGGTGGTGAAGATAACCATGGTAAAAGTTTGAAAAACCAAAACAAGGTGGGTCATTGATGGTGGATTTGAGTAGCCGTTGAAGCCAACCATCAATGATCGCAAAGCAGAATGATAAAGAGTTGGATTCCATAAAGGATGCATGTGTGTGTGTGTGTGTGTGTGTGTGTGTGTGTGTGTGAGAGAGAGAGAGAGAGAGAGAGAGAGAGAGCAAAATAACCACATCGATGTTTTATGGTTGTAAAGAAACCTATATATATAAAAACAAAGGAAATACAAAACGTATATATGCTTCATGTTTTGTAATGGTGTTGTGAGCTTCATGTGCTTCTTGAAATATCTTGAGGCAACATAAAGCATCTATCAAGAGGAAGCACACTTGGTAAGATTGATTGATAAGGTTCAGTACAAACCTATATGTGCTTACAACAAAAGGGGGGAGGGAATCATGAACCGAATCTTAAATACAATCTGGTAAGGTGTAGAAGCAGTTTGGTCCTAAATGTTGTCGACCTACATTGTTAGCACACAAAAACACACACAGAGAAGAGAGAGGTTGAAGGCCACTTTGTATTAATATTGTGCATGTGTACATGGGCTAAAACCTACATGCACATGGGGATGGCATGGATGCACTGGATTGGGCCTAAGGACCCTATTGACCTAGCTTTGCCCTACCGTGAGGCTAAAGCAAATGCGAGATACTACAAATGAAGCATGAACTACATATTTATAGGATTGGTCAGATTTTATCCTAACAAGTCCATATTCAATAATTAATAAAAATGCAATTTCGCTTCTTCTGGTTGTTGGGAAAAATGTCCAAAAATAAGGACTTTTAACTACTAGTAGATTTTGCAGATGTTGTGGATGCTTCGACTACAGGCTATAATGTCCATGTGCCCAAGAGATTGGCACGTGACATCCCCCCTTACTAATCTTGAAGAAAGGATTGCAGCGTCTACCTAAGCTGGAATGTTTTCTTTAACCTTTGATAAAATGTCTTCCTCTGAATGTGAGTCCTGGGATGATGGAAATCCTCCTATCTTTGGTCCTTGAGAATGATTGGATCCCCCACTGCTACACTGCTGAGCCACTCCTTGTGGCTTACGAGCTTGTCCTGGACTTCCCCAACGATCGACTCTGATTGGCTTAATTGATCAAGACGATCTCAACCACATACTAGGACTTCGCTGATGGATAACTGAATGCTACTGCTGCTGATGAAAAATGTAAATGGTCTGAAGCGCTGCCTATGGTTATGGATGTACTCTACTCCAGAAAAACGCAGAAGTGTGGCTGATTTGCTGGCTGAAATTGCAGGTTGCGGGCTGAAATTTCTGATTGACAGAGGTTGAATTTGCAGATTTGCTGGTTATGACTGCTCGAGAAAAGAAATGCTAACTTGCTGGCTACTCTACATATTTGCTCCAGTAAAGAATAACGCAAAGTTTTCCTTTCTCCGACGCTAATGTGCTCTCCTGCTCCAACAAAAAAAATGCAAGCCACTTGCTGCTACATCTTCAAAAAAACGAAAACATGGGCAACCTATTCTAGACTCCTATGCTTGAATGGCGAGCCGACTCTGAGTCACGAGCTTGAAGCTCTAATACCAATGTAAGGCGCATAAGTGGTTTGGTCCTTAATGAATGTTGTCTACCTACACTGTTACCACACAAAAACACAGAGAGAGGAGAGAGTCTGAATGCTACTTTGTATTAATATGTACATGTTTACATGGGCTAAAACCTACATTCACATGGGGATGGTATGGATGCATTGATTTGGCCCTAAGGACCCTACTAACTTGGCCTTGCCCTACACTAGAGAGAGGAGAGAGTCTAAATGCTACTTTTTATTAATATGTACATGTTTACATGGGCTAAAACCTACATTCACATGGGGATGGTATGGATGCATTGATTTGGCCCTAAGGACCCTACTAACTTGGCCTTGCCCTACATTGTGGCTAAAGCAACAGCGAGATACTACAAATGAAGCATGGACTGCATATTTATAGTCTTTTAATGGGCTAGTCGGATTTTATCCTACAAATCATATTTGATAATTAATAAAAATGCGATTTGTTTCTTTTAGTTGCTGAGAAAAATGTTCAAAAATTAGGAGTTTTAACTGCTCGATGTTACGGATGCTTCGACTGTGGGCTATAATGTCCATATGCTCGAGAGATTGGCACGTGACAAATCTTATCGGACTAAACAATGTAAAGGATTTAAAGTTGGAGAGAGAGAGAGAGAGAGAGAGAGAGAGAGAGAGAGAGATTATATATATATATAATATAATATATGTGTGTGTGTGTGTGTGTGTGTGTAGAGAGAGACCTAGGGTAAAGGAGCCAGTTGTAACACATGTGCCTTTTAAAAGTCATGCACGTCCCAATTTAGAGACTAAAATTTGGAATATGCTAGGAATCTTGCTTATGTGTCAACTTGTGATTTGCTGAAAACTGTACCACTATTGGGCCTTGGGTGTTCCTAACCCCTAAAAGACCTCAAAATTTAAACTTTCTCAAATTGATTGCCCAAATTAAATTAAAAAAATATCAATCTTAGTATTACCTAATCCGTCTTTGCATGAGAAATCTCATGCAAATTTCAAAATTCAAATTTGCAAAATCCCATTCAAAATTGCACTTTTTTTCATGAGTGTCTCTAAAGTGGCTCCTTTACCCTAGATAAATCCAAGAACATGCCCAAATTCACCTTTTAGGAACGTGCAAATTATGTACTCATGGTAGTCCAACACAAGACTATATAACTATCAACTTCATTATGCATAGTACGGACTCTAGATACTACCACATACCCACTAACATCATCATTGCCCAATTATAGGTGTATAACCTTATATCAAGAAATGCTCACATATGCACTCTCCACACAAACACACACATAATAAGCATATATTCAAAGTGTTCTTAACGGTTATAATTTTTACAAACATTTTTGAATATCATACTTTAAAGCTACAAAACAATTTCTTGATATGTTTTCTAGAATTCATGTAGAAATTTATTTAAATTCACAAAATAAGGACACAAAAGTGTCCTCTTTTTAGTACCAAACTAGTATTAACCACCAACCTTCTAAATAGCACTTGGAAAGGCTTTCATAGAGGACATGCAAAGACATTGATGTTTGTAGTCATAAATAAACCTATATACAAAGCATATATATGCTTCATGTTTTGGAATGGTGTTATAGACTTTATCTTCTTCATTTTCTTCATGAAATATTTTGAGGTAACATATGAGCAACTATCAAGAGGATCACACACTTAGGGAAATTGATTGATAAGGTTCCTTGTAAACCTTTTTGTGCTTGGGAGAAAAGGGGGAAAACGAAGAGAAAGAGAGAGGGAGGGAGTCCTAAATTTAATCTTAAATGGAAGCCTATTTGACTAAATAGCGTAAAGAATATGAAGCTAGAGAGAAAAAGGGGGGGGGGGAGGGGGGGGGGGGGTTTCCTAAACTATAGTAGGGATTAGTGGCCACCCACATAAGGCCTCAAAAATTAAAAGATAGATGGGGCTATCACACTTTTCAATAGTACTTTTGACATGTTAGGTAGACAGTAGGAGCTATAGAGTGTATCACTACTCTCTTCTATATTCACTACGCGACCCGCTAAGGGGCTATAGGAGGTGAGCACACTCTACACCCTCAAAAGTGGAGGGTATAGAGGGGTGGCCTCTTATATTGAATGCAAGCCTATTGGACTAAACAAAGAAAAGAATGTGGACTTTTAGAGAGAGAGAGAGAGAGAGAGAGAGAGAGAGAGAGAGGTTTAAAATATAGTTTATATATAATGTTAGTATACATTGTAGTAGCAAATCAATAAGGTGATGAAGGAAACCATGATAAGAGTTTGGAAAACCCAAACAAGGCGGACCATTGATGATGGATTTGAGTGGCCGCCAAAGGCAACCATCAATGACCACAAAGCAAGTATGATAAAGAGTTGGATTCTATAAAGGACGTGTGTGTGTGTGTGTGCGTGTGTGAGAGAGAGAGAGAGAGAGAGAGAGAGATAGATCAAAATAACCACATTGATGTTTTATGGCTGTAAAGAATCCTATATACATAAAAACCAAAGAAATACAAAAAGTATATATGCTTCATGTTTTGGATTGGTGTTGTGAGGTTCATGTAAATATCTTGAGGCAACATAAAGCATCTATAAAGAGAAAGCACACTTGGTGAGATCGATTGATAATGTTCAATGTAAACTTGTATGTGCTTAGGACAGAAGGGGGAAGGGAGTCATGAACCGAATCTTGAATACAAGACTATTCAACTAAACAATGTAAAGGATTTAATGGTGGAGAGAGAGAGAGAGAGAGAGAGAGATTATATACATGCATGCATACATACATACATATATATATATATATATATATATATATATATATATATATATATATATATATATATATACATACATACATATGTAAATGTATATATATAAAATATATAATGTAATAATATATATATGTGTGTGTGTGTGTGTGTGTGTGGGGGGGGGGGGGGGGGAGAGAGAGATCTAGATGATGTCCAAATTTACCTTCTAGGAAAGTGCAAGTTGTAGTCAAGCACAAGACTATATAACTATCAACTTCATTATGCATAGTATGGACTAGATAATACCACATTCCCACTAACATCATTAGTGCCTAATAGTGGATGTATAACTCTGCATCAAGAAATGCTCTCACACATGCTTCCCCCCCCCCCCCCCTCAGCCCTTTGCCCCACACACACACACACACACACACACACACACACATATAAGGGCATATATTCATACAAAGACCTTCACATTGAGTTTCTTTATATATAATGTTAGTATACATGTAGTAGTAGTTGAGGAGAGAGAGAGAGAGAGAGAGAGAGAGAGAGAGAGAGAGAGATGTCGTAGAATAAGACGGTGTTGAAAGACAACTACAGTAAGAGTTTGGAGAGCTTGAACAAGATAGGTCATTATTGGTGGCTTCATGCCAACTCGTTAAAATGACAAACTCGAGTACTACATGATTATTCTCCCCCCTCCCCCTTCTCTCTCTCTCTCTCTCTCTCTCTCTCTCTCTCATGCAGAGTGGGTAGGTCGCCCACTCATCTATACTATATATTAAGGAGACTGGTTTTCCAATGCCACGTGTTGCAATTTCCTTTATCCGGCTACAGTGAGGACAGTGCGCACGCAGGGGGGGAGAGAGAGAGAGAGAGGCAGCCGAAGGCCACCGGCCACACTAGTATGTATTCAAATGACAAACTTACACCATGCCATGTGTCATCATTAGATAAAAAAATAATTATTCTTTTGAAATGGTGGTGAAATCAAGGCATTTTGGTCTTCTATACATAGATTCAATATCTCTCTCTCTCTCTCTCTCTCTCTCTCTCTCTCTCTCTTTTCGTGTGTGTGTGTGTGTGTGTGGGGATAGTAAAAGCTTTAGAGTCGTTCCCCATATGCAGCCATGGGAAGAGGGTTCTTCACATGGAAAAACACCCTGTTCCAATGGCTGGGTCCCTATAGCCACCATACTATTACCGTATACAAAGTCGGCTCTCAAAAAAGCTAATCAAAATTTATATTAAAAGTAAATTAGGCCCTTTATACACTGCCTCTTCGCCCGCCAAGCACATAACTACTAGCCAATGATAGCGTGACACTTTGGAAATGGGCGAGTTGGTCGTTGCACACTGCCAAAACCTTCTCCAATGTGGACGGCTAGTTGGACGCCTAGTCAGTGCCATAACTAATTGGGTTTTGGATGGCCTCCCACAGCTGCCCAAAAGTTTAAATGAAATGGCGTCCAATCGTATTGAAGGCTTTCTAGCCCATTAAATAAAGCTTACTTTTCCAACCACTCAAGAGGTGTTTTTGTCAACTTTCTTCAAGTGGAAATGTGTAATCCATGTTCCCTTTTACCCGCCCGCCATTTCAAAATGGGCTGCCATCTTTTGGGCGGGCGTCGAAAATGAAGTGGCGGTGTGTAACCGCCCTTAGTGGAAAACTTACAATAACATTCCTACCTACATATGACCTTAGGATTCTTATAGGAAGGGGGAGGTACTGGAACTCCATGCCTGGAGGGGATGCCCACACCCCGTAACGAAGAAGCGATCATGAGCATATGCTTGGAAAGGGGTCCCCTTCCCATGGATCTTAGGGAAAAGATGTTTATTAGTGAAGAAATTATATTAATATTTTTTTGATGATTTTCTTATACTAATTAATATACGTTTAAGGAATCTTAATATTTTTGTTTTTTTGTTTTTTAAAGACTAGTAGATAGGTAGGTAGTAGGAACTAATAGAGGGTAGAAAAGCCAAAAGGTATGAGCGTATGACCTGGACATGCTCCTGCAGAAATTTAATGTCGGCTTCCAAGAGAACGGAGGCTGTGTCCGTCTGCACAAAATATTTTTTGTCTTTAATGTCTCAAGTCAACATTTGCATATCTATACTAATAGATAAAGGGGGAGGGAATTTCCCCCCCCCCCCCCCCCACCACGTGTCGAAACCTCTGCATTCTGGCGCCTTCAGGGAGTGTACCCTGAGCGAAACAATGACTGAGAGTGAGAGAGAGACTACGTGGATTTCGTCGCACAAGGCCTAAGCGAAGAAAACGGGGGACTGGCTGGACTTCATCACGCCGGCTCACGGAGAGAGAGAGAGAGAGAGAGAGAGAGAGAGAGAGAGAGAGAGAGAGAGAGAGAGACTGTGTGTGTGTGTGTGTGTGTGTGTGTGTGTGTGTGTGTGTGTGTGAGAGAGAGAGAGAGAGAGAGAGAGAGAGAGAGGCGCAGATTGTATGGCAAATAGAGAGAGAGAGAGAGAGAGAGAGAGAGAGAGAGACACGCCGATTGTGTCAGGCAAAGAGAGAGAGAGAGAGAGAGAGAGAGAGAGAGAGAGGCAGAGGTGCCGCCTGTGTCCGGCACACACACACACACACAGAGCTATGGTTGGTATCTACGTATGAGAGAGAGAGAGAGAGAGAGAGAGAGAGAGTGCCCTCAGTGCTCGCGAAAATCAATTTTCCAAACATGCAAAATTCCCTTTCTCCATTTTGTCAAGAGGGAATTTTTTAAAATTAGTTCATTTCTTCATGTTTTTACAATATTTTTCTCTATTTGGGGCGGACTTTCTCCCTTTCCCCTTGCCCTCTACCGGCATTTTTGAAATTGAAAACGGCACGATATTAAGCTGAGACACATTTTTCCCAAACACTGCTTCCAATGCTTTGATGAGAGAGAGAGAGAGAGAGAGAGAGAGAGAGAGAGAGAGAGAGAGAGAGAGAGAGAGAGAAACCCGTCTGTTCTTGCCGGCGAGTGTGTGTGTGTGTGTAAGAGGAAGAGAGCAACGTTCGGAAAAAATCAATTTCGCAAATATACAAAATTTCATTTTGGGGGTAGTTTCAAAGAGAAAAAAATTTAACGATTTTAACTCCATTTTCTTGATTTTTTTGTTGGTATCTACCCATGCGAGAGAGAGAGAGAGAGAGAGAGAGAGAGAGAGAGAGAGAGAGAGACGAATTCCAAAGTGCGGAATCCAATGCTCGGGGAAAATCACTAAATTCCAAAATGCGGAATCCAGTGTAGAATTCCTTTCCTCGATTTTGTCAAGAGGAATTTTTTTAAAATTAGGTAATTTTCTTCAGTTTTCTACACTATTTTTCTCTATATTGGGTCGGAATTTGTCCCTTTCCCCTTGCCCTCAATCGACATTTTTGAAATTGAAAACGACACGATATTAAGCTGACACATTTTTCCCGAACACTGCTTCCAGTGCTTTGAGAGAGACACATATGCAGAGTCATCCCTAGTTTTTTTTCCCCTCCACTTCACTCCTACATGGGTGTACGATCTCTCTGTCTTTCTTCTCCTTCTATTCAGTCGCAAGGTAGCAACCAACTCCTATTTGGGAAGAAAAAAAAATTATGTCTTTGTCTGCCTTCGATCCTCCCTGCTGAGGCCATGCATTGCAGGCCTCTACCCCTGCCTTGGCAACACATAGCAGTTCTCGATGTTGTTCACCCCTAGCGGTGCAATTTCACCTCTCGCTCGTAGGGCAAGACAAACGAGGCGACGACACCCCTATCTGCGCGTTGCCGACATCATGTAGTAGAAGAAGAAGAAGAAGAAAAGAATTCTAACGTCGCAGAAAGGTATTCCAAGACATCATGCAAAGGAAAAAGATCTCTTTGGCATAGCCTTCGCACTAACACCCGCTGGTTTTTTTGGCACGCAATACAAAGTTCAATGTGGATATCACGCAATACAGAGCTGTGGGAGTCGGGACTACCAATCCGATACCCTCCTCCACTCCTTCCATACCCTCCTCCACTCCTTCCATAATGCCTATCACATAATAGATAAAGGGGGAGGGAATTCTGCCCCCCTGCCACGTGTCGAAACCTCTGCATTCCGGCGCCTCCAGGGAGTGTACCCTGAGCGAAACAGTGACTGAGAGTGAGAGAGAGAAACTGCGTGGATTTCGTCGCAGAAGGCCTAAGCGAACAAAACGGGGGACTGGCTGGACTTCCTCATGCCGATTCACGGGGAGAGAGAGAGAGAGAGAGAGAGAGAGAGAGAGACTGGCGCAAGCCTCAATGCCTGCAGCCTCAACTCTGAAGTCATGGTAAGCTTGATTGCTGTCATGGATCATTGCTCGACTTCATCTTAAGCTCAGGAGTGTCATAGAAGGCACGCTCTTGATGTTCAGAACTATTTTAACTCTACGCATGTTTCAGAGTCTGCAGCTCTAATGTCAAGCTAGCTGTTTCAAAAAGAGGTCCGTCTTCCTTAGTCGATAATTTCTTATTATTGTTTGTTTTAAATTGAAAATCAGAGTGGGGCGGGTGTCCCAGTCTGACAGGGGCCTCAGTTTTGTGCAAGCTGTCCAGATGTCGCCTTGAGGCTCCTGCACTTCACTAAGTGCAACCGTACTCCTGCAGACCCTCGATTGCCAGAGAGAGAGAGAGAGAGAGAGAGAGAGAGAGAGAGAGAGAGAGCTATTGCAACGCCGCTCATGCATATGAGATCTGCGTGAAAAATGGCAGCTGCGTAGATGTGACAGATTTCTGGTCAATTGAAGGAGATGGCTACGGCGGACAGGATGAAGGAGGGCTTGCTGAGGCTGGGGAATCTTTCCTTGTTGGCCATCGCTATGGGCTGTGGCTATGCGGGCTACAACATGAACGCTAGTGAGGATGCTGTTGCCAAGCAAGAGCGAATCCACCATGAACAGTCGCTTGCCCATCGTCACCGTGTTGAAAAAACCTTCTTCCAGCTCGCCAGACAATACGATCTCAAGGTTGATGAGCTGATTAAAAAGCGTGATGAGGTATACAAGATCAGAGACGAAACCCAGACTCTCTCTGCTAGGGTTCTTCAGCATAGCGTGAGGTTGGCCGTGAAATAGAAAAGCTTCAGAAGCTCTTAAAGAACACAGAAGATCTCCGTGTGCAGGCATCCTCTCTTCGTCGGCAGAAACGCACCCTCAATGCTGAAGTGAAAGAGTTATCAAAGCTTGTCAAGATTAAAGAGGATTTGCAAGCGAGATCTAAGCGTGCATCAGACAGTCCTGCCTTGGCTGCTAATGATGAACTCCAGATTCTATCATCAAAGGTGCAAGAGAGGAATAGGGTGCATGAAGCAGATATTGAGGAACTCATGCGGCTTGTGAAAGTCAAGGAGGCGTTGCAGGCAAAGGCAGAAGCTCTTGATGAACCCACCATTACTCGTCTAGGTGACCCGCTGTACAAAAAAGACGACTCTGTTCGAAGCTGAAATCGTTGCAGAAGGCCTACAAGGTGCTGCAAGGGTCTAGAAACTGGTTTCTGAAATCGTCGAAGCATTGCACTTCAACACTTTTAATGCTGCATGTTTTCAGCGTGTTATGATAGCTTATGACTTGCTGATGTTCTAGGTATAGCCTAGGTTATCCAGTCTACAATCATAAAATTAATGAAGTTTTACAAAGAGAGAGAGAGAGAGAGAGAGCGAGAGAGAGAGAGAGAGAGAGAGAGCATGGTGCAGAGAGTCGAGACTGTGTAGTGACGTGTACCTTACCTTCCTTCTACTGGCCGTGTAACTTACCTTCCTCCTGCAAACCCTCAATTTCCTCAAAGAGAGAGAGAGAGAGAGAGAGAGAGATAGATCATGGTGCGCACCTACATGAGAGAAAGAGAGAGAGACTATTACTTTTTCCCATTGGCTGTGTACCTTACCTTCCTCCTGCAAACTCTCGACTACCTCAAATAGAGAGAGAGAGAGAGAGAGAGAGAGAGAGAGAAACCATGGTGTACACCTACATGAGAGAAAGAGAGAGAGACTATTAGTGTTCGTGAAAAATCATTTTTCCAAACAAGCAAAATTCCTTTCCTTGAGTTTGCCAATAAGAAATTTTAGAAAATTTCATTGGCAGGCCCTCGTGATCCCTCACCTTGTTTTTTCCTCCCCCTCTGCAACTTTGAACGTCCTAGTTTCCCAAAAATTTGGTTCTATCTTTCGTCCCCCTCATTGAGGAAAGCGATGCTTTCCTATCATGTAGATAACCTAGAGATTACCAAGCCCATCTGCTTTTCTCAAACACTCCATCACCTCACTCACTTCCATCTCTATTTTTCTCTCACACCAGGTTTGTTTGTTTATGTCAGCATTTGCATTGTTTATTATTATCACCATTAAAATTTCTAACTAAATAAAATAAAGTTGTTGAGGACATGTGCAGAGACCTCCTTAGTCCTCTCTTGATTCTTTCCCATAATTTTTGCTTCTTGTAAAATGAATCTACTAACATAATATGGCGGAAGGGGAGCCCTTTACACGTGTTGCAATCTGCGATCTGAAGGCTAAAGTCCAAAACTAAAACGAGCACCTGTGCACGCGATAAAGAGGGAGAGAGGGGCAGAGACAAAGGCTGCCGAAGGCGGCCGGTTGTACTAGTATGTATAAAGTTGTCCCTCCCACTGCCCACGTATTTGAATTTTGAAGGGCAAAAAGTAGAGTTAAACGTTAAAAAAATTACATGTAAATTACCAAAAAAATCCAAAATCTAGGAAATTCTAGGATTTTTGAAGGGCAACCATGCCTATCAAAAAGCAACCCTACCCCGTATAAGATGATGGAGTGTTGGGTAATTTCCATGCACTTGCGCGTTCCGTTAGAAGAGAAGGGAGAGGTAACTCTAACTGCACCTCTTGGAGGTGTTGTTGCATCACAAATATAGGAAAATCATGTAGTTATAAGATTGCCTACTTTTCTACGCAAACACGATGCTATAAATATGAATTTTTTTAAAAAAAATATTTTTCAAAAAACTAGAGGGGCAGTGGTAATGACACAGACACATGAGCATGCTACTTCAGCTTCATTCCGTGAACATGGTGTATGAAGGGGGTAGAGCAAGGGCTGTCTTTCTTTTTTTCAGTAATGAAAATGCCTTTTATTGAAAAAATTAAATAAATAAATAAATGTGCATAGAGTGTTTTCTTTGAAAGCCACTCCATGGTTGGTTTTTTTTGTCTACACAAACCATCGGGTTATCCCTTTTATACATAAGCCATGAGGGCAAGGGCCACATACCATCGAGAACCACACGGAGGCATCCACCATGACCGTTCTCCACACTAGGAACAACATAGTGTTCACAAAGCTATAAGATGGGATCCTCCTTCTCATGTGACCACCCAAGGAGGAGGATTCTGTCAACACGAACACCAGGTATCACACAGAGGTTCAAGAAGTGGAGGTCATGGGATCCAGAGCTCAAAAGCCCCATCACTGATTTTGAAGCACGTTGGGTCGTTCGATATTTTTTTTTAAAAAGAAACTAGGGCAAGGCCATTGAACTCAGGCACCAGTGCTAGTTGGCTTTTCCCAATGGCCAATGTAAGTACAACACAACATGTAAAAAAAGCACAAGTAGTCCAAATGCACATGTTGGACTCTGTGGTTACCTCATCGGGTCGGCTAGGGACCCACATGAGGTCGAGTCTAGATGTGGCAATTGGATTTTTTTCTCCATTGTCGATGACCGGATGATCAATATTGCTTGATCATCTAGAGCTATCGATCCCATCTCTCTCTCTAACACCATCATTGCTCAAATGATCAGCATTGCTCGATCATCTAGAGCTGTTCATCCCATTTCTCTCTCTCTCTCTCTCTCTCTCTCTCTCTCTCTCTCTCTCTCCCACGGACAAAATCCCCGTCAGTTAGTGATGAGGCAAGCCTTTTAGGTCTTGAGAATCCAATGTTTGTGGCAAAACCAAAAAACATTCTCTCCTAACGGATAATAACTAGTCGCAACATGATTCAATCGTGTTATCCGTGATTGGCATTGGTAACTTGAAAAGTTGTGACAATGTGAGACTTGAAATTTTTGGCACAAAATAATTTTCAAGCAAAAACGGCGTAGGGCCAAGAAGGTATTAGCTATATAAAACAATTGAGGGAATCATGGCATCATTGGCATGGAGCTTTGGCACTACGGCCTCCGGTCCTCAAGTTTCAATTGCACTTGGCAACCTTTGACAAAATGGAACAACACTCATGGTGGATCACCACCGAACTCAAATCATTCATACTTGCTCATTGCTCAATGCTTATGAACGAGCAAGTGCCACAACACTATATCACATGGGCATGATCAAATGGGATCAATGGTGGAGGAGAAAAAGGCGACGCGCGTCAATTATGGACCATCAGATCTTAAATTGCCCCGAATTTACCAATTTGCTCGAATTTATAAATTTTTCTCGAATTTACTAATCGGTCCATATTTACAATATGACATACTCAAATCGCTTATATTTCAACATACGCATGAGGGCGTAGTGGTTAGTGCACATGGCTCGTGGTGGAGGGGTCAGGGGTTCGAGACATGGGGTGCGGATCGACCCGAATTTACAAGCCTGCCCGAATTTACTTTCCTTCCCAAATTTACCAAATGCGCATCCGACGGCCCAGATCACCTTAGCCGTCGATCCCATTTGAGCATGTTCGTGCGAGATAGTGTGGAGGGAGCAAGTGTATGAACATTGAAAGGGCACGCCGCACAAGTCACAAGTTAGGGTAGAGGAGCCAGTAGGGGAAGTCTAACTTGGGAGGTGGGTTAGACACATCAAATTTTTGAATTTTTTTTTGGGGAGACATTTGTTAGCTAGGCAAAGTGCTCGTGCACTTGTGGCATTGGAATGTTGGCATTCTTGTAAAGCCTCATGAGGTTTTGACCCAGTTTATTTTTTCCTGTGGAAAAAAAAAGGTATCCAATGAGGATACCACAGCACCCCTAAAATGTGTCCACACAAGGTCGTTCCCTAGAGGTTCAACGTTCCAATAAGGGGGTGATTGCTCACCATAAGTAATCCTCACCCGAATCCATAGCAAGCCACTAGAAGCCCACCACGTGGTCGCTTTGGTGAGACCCATGAATGCGCTAGCTACTGTCTCCAAGGGCGCAATCCTCTCATTCAAGGGCATAGCTTGTAGTAGGCAGGCACATGCGTGTGGTTGTTTAAGCGACTCTGGAACTCGAAGTAGCCTACGGAAGCCGTCTCTACTCTACAATGGGCAGGGAACAATCCCTGTGGATTGCGACGATGGACGGGTAATAGCTCTGATGATTCGTCTCCACAAAGGGTTATTTCATTGTTAGTGAGATTACCTTGTCGATTAAGCAAATCCAGACAATTGTATTCAAAGCCGTAAACCCTGCTGTATTGTGCTATGTTTGTAGAGAGCTTCATGGGCTTGGTTTAGCGAGTGATCTCCCTTCTGATATAACTCTCTTGGGTGAATTGGCCACATTGTAAGAACCTCATTTTTGGCATGCATTTCTCTTTTAAATTAAGCTTGATCAAACTCGGGACTTGTCTTTCAACAACTTGACTGGTTCTATCCCAAGTCAGATTGGGCAGCTTGCTCACTTAAGCGCATTGTAAGAAAATATGTATGCCTTTTAAACTGTCGTAGCACATTTAGGGACTTTGTCTGAGATTAACTGTGCGTGGTATCAACTTGTGCAGGTATCTACAATTTAATTATTTCAATGGAAAAATACCACCGGAGATTGGACAGCTGAAGAACTTAAGCACTCTGTATGCCTTCTGTTTGCTTAGTAAATTTTGTTGTGATTGTTTTTCTGGCATGGTTTGGTAAAGCAACCTATATGCCCATCGGTCAGATCTTTGAATGGGAACTCTCTAATAGGTGGAATTCCTAATGAGATTGGGCTACTGGCGAAGTTGTACTGCCTGGATCTTTCTCAAAACCAGCTTAGTGGTCCACTCCCTTATTCTTCAGACGGAAACAGTAATGTGAATGCTGGCCTTGATAATCTGACAAAAGCTGGGCACTTGTATTCATCTAACCTTTATACCTGTTTCTCTTTTTAGTGCAATGCTTGTATGCACTTGTAAGTAATGAGTTTGTTTGATTTTTGTCAAGCCACTTGAATAACAATGGCTTCTCAGGAGCAATTCCAGAATCCATTTTCCATTCAGGCATGAGTTTGGTTCACCAGAAGCTCAGGATATTTCATAATTTTTATTTTAACTTGCAGCTACCTTATGAAGCATATTGATTTTAGCTTCTCAGTTCTAGCTCTTGCAATGGTTGAATATCAATCACTTGATTTTTTGTGGCTCAGGTACATCAGCCAGAGAGTGGAAGCTTATGCCTACCATACTAGAACCTGCTATATCGGTGAACCTGCTATATCGGTGAGGATAACCCTCACTCAGTGTTGATGATAGTGCTAGCATTTGCATGTTAAGTTTTTGGAGGGTTCAATCCGGTATGTCTAAATAATCAAAGCAGGACATTTGATATTAAAATGCTTGAAAGAACTAGAAAGCAGCTTTGCATTTGAGTTAACCATATAAATAGAATGCGATCATTCAAAAAACTAAATATCAGCTTCGCTTTCAATTAAACATGGAAACAAAGTAGGAAGAAGAATAATCTGCCAACCTAGAAAAGTTTTTTGAGATAAAAAAGAAGAACTTGGTCATTACAAATTGAAATCTTGATATGGATAATGGAGGGTTGGATTCTTGGTAGGGTAGTACATAGATAGAAAAATATAGAAGCAGAAGTATACACATAGTGCACAAGATGACAAAAAATTGATGGGGCATGGCTATTAAGCTACTCAAAAACTGCACTAGCAATTCTCAGTTCAAGTAGTGTGAGCAAGGCGGGACCTTCGTAATTTCTCCATTCTAAATTTTCTAGCATAGGCATGATATGGTGTGTCGATATGTAATGGCCTCAGAAATAATCCATTTGTCGAACCCTCCTCCCAAAGAACAGAGCGCAACCTATTTTTGAAATTTTGTTGTTGTGCCTCCCAGTTTTCTTAGATGCTTTTGCTTGTTGAGCAGCAATCTTCCGCTTTTGGGCTGCCTCCTTCTCTGCCAGTGATTGAAGTCTCTTTTTCTCCGTTTCCACCTTCTTGTCTTCTCTTGCTTTTGAAACTTCTTCTTTCTTTGCACTTTTTGCCTTCATGCTCTCAATGTACTGATCTGAGGTTAATATCAAGCTGTTGGTGTAGTCTACAAAAGCTTCTTTGTTTACTTGGCGAACAACAACATCCACCAACGGCACCCGTAACAGATTGATGATGTTATCATTATGAGGTGAAACTGTCTGCTGGTTGATGTTGGGATCGTGATTTTCATTTTGAAATGGTTGTGACTTCTTCTTGCGGATTTTTTTCCCTACTGCTAAGTGTTGTTGTTCTCCGCAACGACGACTGGCTATCAAGGGAGTTGAGTAATCTATCTGAGCTGAAGTTGGTGCTTGCTGTTCATTGAAATCTCTACTTACCATCAATGAAGTGGAGCACACTGTCTGAGTTAAAGTTGTTGCTTGCTGTCCATTCTGATTTCTACTTGCCATTAATGGTGTGGAGTAATCTGTCTGAGCGGGAATTGTTACTTGTTGTCCACCGCAATGGTTACTTGCCATCAATGGAGTTGAGTAACCTGCCTGATTTGAAGTTACTTGTTGTCCATTGTGATTTCTACTTGCCATCAATGGTGTGGAGTATTCTGTTTGAGCTGGAGTTGTTGCTTGCTGTCCATCGCAATGGTTACTTGCCATCAATGGAGTTGAGTAACCTGCCTGATTTGAAGTTGTTGCTTGCTGTCCATGGTCCTCAAAGATATCTGAATTATCTTCTTCGTCTAAAAGTTGAGTGTAAGATATGCCATTGAGGTTGGAAATACCTTCTGAAAGCCCATTGTAGTTTAGAAGTTGAGCAGCCATTGTGTTAAGAGTTTCAATCGCATCATACTCAAGACCTGCATTTAACGGTGATTCGGGTACTTGTGACACATCTTCATCACCTGCCATCTCATCCACTAGGTTGATGTGGTTGCATGGCATGCCATCAAATTTTACTGCATGAGGATCCAATGGCCAAATGCCTGTGGCCTTAAAACCTGCCTTGATGTTAGCCTCTGTAAATGAAGACTGTATAGCCTTTGTGACAATTGTGGCCAATTCTATCTTGCTAGCTTGCCTTGAGTGTGTC
Organism: Adiantum capillus-veneris; assembly: GCF_014529385.1. Lineage (NCBI taxonomy): Eukaryota > Viridiplantae > Streptophyta > Polypodiopsida > Polypodiales > Pteridaceae > Adiantum > Adiantum capillus-veneris. The sequence goes on from NC_140938.1 coordinate 2,899,057, forward strand.
CTTATGTGCCAAATGTCACGTTCCTTGCGAAAGTGAGTCTTTAATGACTTGAACACCGACACATCTAAGGGTTGAAGCTTGTGAGATGTATGTGCGGGAAGTGTTATAATGTCTATACATGATTCCTTTGCCTTGTTAACAACATCCAAGGAAACATGGCTTCCGTGACCATCTAAAATCAAGAGATGTCTACTCTCTTTGCCAACAGTTGCTGTGATAGCTTTGTTGAAGTGATCTAACCAAGCTTCGAAAAGCTCTCCTGTCATCCATGCTTTTTTTTTGTATAGCCATGGCTGCGCCTGATTCCCAATTTGCAATATAGTTGTCCTTAATCCGACTCCCCTTGAAGATATAGTATGATGGAATTGCTTTACCAGCTGCATTTACACAACACAAAACTGTCATCCACTCACGTGAATCGCATGTGATGCCATACACAAATTTCACTCCCTTTTGTGTTAGCACCTTCATACCTTTGTCTCTTGAGCCTTGGAATCCTGTCTCATCTGCGTTCCATATATTGGAAGGTGGGTAGTTGTGATCTGCATATGCCTTTTGAAGATTGTCATGTAATGTTTTGACAATATCTGGTCTGTAACGCGTTGTGCACGATTGATCTAAGCTCTCAGAAACACGGAATACAAGAGTGGGATGTCTCTTTCGGAAGCCGTCCCACCAACTCTTGCCTGGTATTCCATTGGAGAAAAGGGTATGTCGTTGTTGACAGATCTCTGAAACTTTAAGCTTTACATCTAGAACAGATACGCCATGCCCGGAGTTTCTCTTTTTGAAAATCCATTCTAATAAAGCAGATTCCTCTTCAATTGTCATGACCGTTGGCGGGCCCTTTCTCTTCTTCAAAGTCCTCCCCTCCTCCCAATTAGCAATTGCTGTTTTGCTCATTCCAAATTGTAAAGAGCACTTTTCTAAGGAGAGTCCTGCCTCTCTAGCCTTAAGGGCCTTAGCCATATCTTCTTCTGTCCATTGTCTTTGTATTCGAGTCTTGGTTGTCTTTGGATCTGTGTCGCGAGTGTCTGTGTCTTGAGTGGGAAGTGGAATTTGCTCCTCATTTGGTGAGACCCTTGGTTTAGGGAAGGTTGGTTTAGCCACTGACTCCAATGGTGGGCTTTTGGTTAAAGTTTTACTGGCTTTCTTTCTTCTGTCGATGACTTTAGACGGCACCTTCGTGTGATGGTTTGCTGAGGCTTTTTTTGATGTGTTGTTGACTCTTTCCTTCCTGCGTGGAGTTCTCTCTCTCCTTTTTGCCATGATTCTGTAGAAAAAACTCTATTAGAAAGGAGAGTGTCATGCAGCACATGAATGTATGAAAGATAATGTGAAAGCAACATACTTAAAAGTAATGTGTAAGCAACATACTTACATTTACTGCCTCAGTTTTCTTTATCTTCAAGGAGATGAGAGTATTCTTTCACTGAAAACTTCCTCTTTGGTGGTGGTAGAGGAATCTTGTTGGGGCTTGGAAAGCGCTTTTGTGAAGTACTTGTTGTTGAAGATTTGGGACTAACAAAGGGAGCTCTCCTTTTGGCCTCTTTGCATGCGAAAACTGGTATAACGTGGACTTTACCACAACAACAAACCCTACCACCGTTTTTATGTAGCAGAAGAGATGTACAAAGTAATCCTTCTAATTGGGGATGTCTTTCCAACAAGCAGGCCTTACACTCACATGGTGCGATAGCTGCCATCAGAATTTAGATACATGGACTAATTAATAAGAGCTGTTGTAGTGTATTGTATTGTGTAGCAGAGAATCAGGATGTGTTGGGAAGGATGTTGAGATGAATGTTGTTATGTTTGTGCAAGCGTTTTGAAGTGGAAGGTGTTGAGTTGTGCTATAGTGTTTTGTAGTGTGTAGTAGAGAATCAGAATCTCATTAGAAGGATGTTGGGTTGATTGTTGCTGTGTTCATGCAAGTGTTCTGTGGTGGAAGGTGGTGAGTTGTGTTGATGTGTAGTAGAGGATTGACAGGGATTGGAGGGAAGTTGATCATGCGTTCAATTGGCATTTATATATAAATAGTGATAATCTCTGTTTGTGCGTAGCTGATTTCTCACTTTTTGCCAATACTGAGACGTGCTGTAAATGTTTGTTATGATGCTCAAGTAAGGTCATGAAGGAGGAAGATTTTGCAGTGGTGGTAGTGGACAGAATTTGCAGCAGCGATACGTGAAGTCACCGATGGAGGTGTAGCGGTGGGCTAGTTATGGCAAATATCATTATGTAACTCGGCAATGGTGCCACGTTTTCAAAATGTATCTTTACTGGACCTTCATTTTAATTACTTTGGCGCTTAAATGGCTCTAAGTCATGACTCTCTTTTGGGGTCCGTAACGTAACTGGCTCCTCTACCCTAGAACTTGTTTACAACTCCAAGTCCATGTGTCCTCTCCATGACAGTGACTCCTTGTGAGGTGCCTTAAGCTCATGTTCCCACACCACCCCATCCCACCAAACCCCACCATCTCTGATAGCATGAAACAGACATTGACATTACAAGCCAAGCCCAAGTCCATGTGTCCTCTCCATGACACAAACATTGACATTACGCTACCTTTCACACATGATGACATACAATTAACCAAGCCTTTCAACTTTGATGTTGCATTGTGAAAAGTGTTGTCTTTCTAGAATGGCTTTTACCATTTCACTATTTTAGTTCTACTTCCACGTCAATCCAAGGGACTGGGGAGTTCTAGTCAATTAGTAGTTAGCTCAATTAGTGGAATTAGTGGTCAATCAAATCAAGGATCTCCTTGTACCATCTTTCATTTCAATAAGGGGGGAACCTCACACACAATTAAATCCCCCCCTCCCTCGCTCGCCCCCCGCCTTGTGGCCGCAAATAATTGAACCCCTAAAGGGCTCACTTGCAAGTTACATTTTGTGTGTATCATAACCTCACGTTATTCGAGTCATGAGCATGTGAGTCTAATTTCAACTTGACAACACTTACCCACCCTATGGGTGAGGTTCCCCCTAAACCAGTACTAATTTTTATCTTTTTCCACTTAGAATTGAATTGGTGATGCTATCAATCATTGAGATACTAATATCTCAATGTAGATATACAAAAGAGTAGCACTTAAGAATGGGGTAGAAACATGTGTGTGTGTAAGGTTGAGAGTACTAGCTTGCAAAATCTTTTAGGAGAGAGTATGATAGAGTTTAATGTGGGAGCTTGGAGGCAATGTTTAAAGAGAGGAAGCGAATGCAGGAGGTAACATGCAAAGGGAAGAATAAGAGTGAAGGTTTTGTTTGCATTTGTAGAAAAGAGAGGAAGGGTCAGTGTTTGTTTGAGGTCTGATTGAGAAAGGTGAGGATGCCTCTAAGGAAAGGTCGTGCATTGATGCATTGGTTGATGCTCAAGTTGTGACTATATGTGATATGGTTTATCATGCTATGAATGCTAGATTATCTATGTGTGCATCAATGCCAAAAATAACTAACTGAGGTAGCCTCCTCTACTCTAGTGCTTGGGTTTATGGATAGAATGCCTAAGAAGATTGAACTCATAAATTGGATTTTAGGTATATTGAATACTCTAGTATTTGGGTCCAATAGGATTGAACTCATAAATTGGCCCCACTAAAGGAGTAGTCAAATATTGAGGCCCCCCTTGCTACCGAGGAGGACATGGATATAAACAAGTAGCTTTGTAAGCCCCTCAACCAGAACCACATTTGTTGAAGCTCCCTTGAGTTCATAAGTGTAAAACAACCATTGAAGAAATCGCTAAAGAGAATTTTCAATTTGCTTCTAGGGTAAAGGGGCCAACTTAAGGCCACCTAAGAGGAAACACACACTCTGGAAAGCACGCTAAACGGAATCGAGTGCTTAGATGCTCAAAATGAAGATCGAGATCGTCTCTATCAACAGCAAAAATTTAGAATCAAGTTGGATTTATACAGGCAAAGAACGCTCGCACAACATTTTTTATGTGTATAAAAAATGGGTGTAAATAGAAAACCAAAATGGGGGGCATTTAGAGCCATTGTGCCAACAAGGCTTGAACCCAAGATCTAATGGCCACGATTGTAGTTGGCTACATTGTCCACCCCAAATCTCACCCATTTGTGTCTCACAATGGGTCCGAAAGTGCACAAAAAAATTAGCCCCGACAATCCTCCTAAAGGGGGGTGGTTTTTTATTGGCCCCTTTACCCTACTACTAGGAAAGGAATACTCCTAAGAACAATTGTTGCAACTTAAACCTTAAAAATCATTTCCCTAGACTTTCTTCCCAGGTTTAATGCTAGTGACTAAAGGAAATCAAAACTATTTCAATTGAAAGGTTCTAAAGTCTAACTAGAGAAGGAAGGGATAAAAGATTTATAGTGTAGGTGTTACCATTCCTTTGTACAATTCTTTCTCCTCGTTGGGATCACTTACTAGAGATCGAAGAGATGGAATTGGATTACAAAGTAGTCAAAGAGTTTGAGGTTATGGGTGATAAGGGAAAGCCCCTAAGGACCCACTTCTTCTCAATGAATCGCTTCAAAGTGGTGTCATGCAATGTGAAGGGATTGAGTCAAAAAGTAAATATGCCATGTTTTGAAAGCATATTAGTGAAAACAAATAGGTTAGATGTCACTGGATTTAGGAGTGGCATCTATGTGGAAGAGATCTTAGAAAATCCCACTTTGTTAGGTACATAGTCTTCTATGATGATGATGTTGATATGATACGATAGTGATGTGTGTGAGTACACTTAGGACCGCCGCTTGGGCATTTTTCCCTCACTAGGAGGTTTTTCCTCCATGCGTTGTATATATATCCATCCTCATTCTAGGGCTATCTTATGTTTATACTTGCATACTAAGTAATACTACTTCTTATTGTGTGCTCTCGAGCTTCTTCTCCACACAATCTTTACAACTTTTGGGCTATTTCGCACGCATTTTGGGGGCCATTCATGTGCTATAAGGTTTTTATAGAGCTTTGTACAAGATAGTTGTTGTTACCAAATTCTTATTAGAGTTTTGCTTCTACTTTGAGAACTTTGGAAAAGGGAAATCTGGATGCTATCAAGTTTGATGAACTAGTTGCTATACTCTTACAGGAAGACCAGTCTAGGCAAAATAGGTATAAATAATCTGTTGTGGATTAGCTCAAAGAGGCAATGCAAATCTCTCTTTCAAAAGTTGCACCTTCCAAGAGTAATGTTAAGTATGATAAGGCTACTAGAAATTCCAAGAAGAAGCTGTGCTATAACTATGATAAAGCAAATGATCATCACATGAAGGATTGTCCTAAGTTGAAGCAGAAGGAGGCAAAGAAAAGAGAGGCTAGTATAGTTGTTACAGATGCCTTTGCTTCTACTTCTAATTCGCAAGTACAGTACATGATACATAATGGGCTTTAGTGTATAGTGCAATTAGAACCCATATTTGCATGGTGCATGTATATCGGTTGTGCGGATGCTCATGTGTCATAATTTGACAGTGTTGTCACAAAGCATATTACTTCATAGCGTGATATGGTCACTTCTCTTAAGCTTGCCCCTACAACGAATACTATCACACCATGAGCCAAACTCCTCTTACCCAATAGAAGGAGTCAAAGAACCAATATCCCCTATCTTTATAGGAATGGGTAGCAAGAGTACTAATTGACTATGCCCATAGTGACATCGCTATCATGATCATCCCGAAGAGCTCTAACCCGGCTAGTGCATGGAGATTTTCCCTTGTGGGGAGAATGCTCTAGTAATGCCTAACCTACCCACCCTCGGCTTTATGCTTAATAACTATGCTACCCTAAAAGCATACACATAACCTGATCTACCTACACACACATTTCTCTACCACATCTCAATCAACTAATCAATCAATGGGCAATGGATTTGTATCCATAAGCTCAACTCAAGCATACACACACACTTCTCTATTCAATTATAGCAAAGAGGTTAGAAATGTATACACACATTCCCTAATGTAAGAAGAAAGGGAAGCAAGCAATGGGTTCACTTTCACATGCACACCCACTACCCAAACTTACTCATTTCCTACCTTGCATAAGCATGTCATTCCCTTTACAAAACCACAAGCAATTGCTAGTAAGAATGGTGCTTAAATCAACTAATTATTCACTCTTTAATCTTCTTCACAAGCAAGCATTCAAAGAGAATTAACTACAAGTAAGCACACACTCCCAAGCTAGCTACTACTCAAGCAAAGAGAAGAGGAGCTCAAGGCCTCAACCATTTATACACATGCACACCAAAGAATGCATAGAATTAATGGCAAGCTTAAGCTAAATCACATTAATACATAGAGATTAACTAAGAGAAAGAAACAGAAATAGATTGCATTGATGACTCAAAGTTACATGGACACACAAGGTAAATTTTTTTTTGCTCTCAAGAGGTTACAAGGATAGAGATCTCAAGGAGAGTGTAGCTCAAAAGAATGAACAAGTGAACACTATCTCATTAGCAAAAGTGCCCTTTATAGTAAAACTTGAACCGGTTCATGCCTTTTGTCCACCCAAGTGCTAAAGGAAACATGATGCATGAAACTGCACTTTCCAAATACAACTTGAAACTCGATCCAACCCACTTTAATTACAAAGCATCCCACCACTCAGGTACATATTCCCACAGACATGTGGTAAATATAATTAAATTTGTTGTTTTGACCTTGGGCATCCATTTGATGAAGTTGAGTGCTTGAATTGAAGATATCAATGTTATCTTTGAACAACAAATGAATCCACATGTCCATCCGACTCTGTATGCTCCACTCTTAACTAAAAGTAGCTAAAATCTATCAATTCTGTCATAAAAATTCAATTTTTATGAGCTTCAAAGGATTTTCTCTCTCTAAAAAGTAGCTATCTAGAGAGAGAAAATGTAGGAAAGCATAGGCTATATGCAATGATTTTAAGATTTATTTTGACTATAGTTTGTGTTAGTCAAAAGAATAAACCTTTACAAGTGCAAAAATAAACATTCTCTCACTAGATTTCTAGAGAGAGAGAGAGAGTAATAGAAGAACATGGGCTACCTGAAAAGATTTGCAAAAAGGTTTATAGTGACTATAGAATATGTTAGTCAAAAGAATAAGCCTTTACAAGTGCAAAAATGGACTTTCTCTCACTAGAATTCTAGAGAGAAAATGTATTAAAATGCTAAAATGGGATGTGCAAGGAGTGCATTCAGGAAATGTGAGTTGTGAATAAGTGAATGCTATTCCAAAAGTGCAAATTATTAAACTATAGGGTCTCATCATGCTTTATGGGAGGTCAAACGGACTCCCGAGAGGGCTAGAACGAGTAATCTACCACTTACAGGATGGAGCAGAAGGGCTGTAGGTGGGAACCTAGGCATACACATGTCCAAAAAGGATTGGACCAGCCACAAATGAGGGAAAAAGGAAAATGGATTTTGGTTTTTTGCTCTCCAAGCCACCCCACACTCACATTCTCTCTCTAGAGCCAAAAATAGCAGGAAAAAGTACAAAGGTGAAGCTAATCATGGAAATGAAAAAACGTGAGCTTCATGTGAGTGTATCTCCTACATGTCTTGGCAATTTTGAGCATGGAGGGGTTCACATGAAAGCTCTTATCGAGCTCTACACTCTCATCTTCTCAATTCTCTCATTTAACATCTTGCTTATGCTGCCCTCCCTTGGTAGCTAGTTACTTAGCCTACGAGGCTAATACTTACAAGAAATCTCATCACGTTGTCGTGCCGTGGCATGTCCATGATGAGAAATCACTTGAATAAATCCATTTGACATGGGTTTAGATGCATGGATCAAGTGTCACAATGTACATGATATATATATGCCTTTACGCGGTAGCTATCGTACGAACATACCTTACCAAGGAGTTGGAGCCTTGGGTGCGGCGCCGTATATGATAAATGCTTCTAGAATATTCATAATATGGTCTTGGAATGTTGTGTGGTTGCAATCATCGCAATATACATATCCCGCCTACAAATTTCTATGCGGGCAAAAACTACCAAAAATAGCAGGTTTCAGGTGACATCGTCAATGATGTGTCAAATGATCATAAAAAATTCTGAAGTGAGGAAAAATATGGATTTCATGCTAAAAGGATCAATCCCATAAATTTAGGGATTTTTCCCAAGTTGTTTGGCATTTTTCGGCTCAAAAATGGCTTTTTTAGGCCAAAAATGGGTCATTTTTGGTAAAAATAAATTAAAAATGACACATCAGCTGACGACACCATGGAAATTCCTAAAAAGGGGCTGAAATTCTCTGCAAAAACCAGAAAAATTAACCTCTCTTGACATACCCTCTCTTGAAGTGCTCAAATCTAAGCAGTTTTCGCCCCAAATTGTCCCGAATCGATTCTATGTGTTCGTGAGTGCTTGAATTAGGGTTTCCCTACTTTAACTTAGTGAAGTGAATTAGAGAGCTTTTAATCTCTGCAAAATCAGAATTTATGCCTCTTGATGGAGAATTTTCATGCTCTCAATTTCCAAAATTGAAGTTATATGGATGTAGTTAGAGGTGTGGCTACATGTTTTCACCAAGCAGGTTAAAGCTTCAATCGAGTCACATGGATGGAGTCTTCTTTGACTGAACTTTATGTGTCTTTTATCTCCATCTTTGACAAACCTTGGTGTGTAATTTGGTGATTATCCGTTCTCGAATCTATTCGCCTATAACTAGGCAACAGGAACAGGTGCTTTGCAAGCGGATTCGAGCTAGTTTGTGGCCATGATTTCTTGTTTGTGCAAGGGAATTTGATGGGAGTAAACCCTATTAGGTCTTTGTGATGAGATATAGCCTTTAGGTATTCCATTTGTTCTCCGTGAAGACGGATCACGACCATGCTTGTGGGGAATGAAAATGGGGAAAAATATGTGAGATTTTCATGCTCGTGACTCCATGGGCTTTGGATGTCTTTCATACTCTAATTTTCTTCTCATGAGTGCTCTTCTTTGTTGGATTCACATGGCTTAAAGTAACAAAATGCTGCCAGATTTTTGTCAGCTTGTGGATGTGAATTGTGAGGAGATAAAGGGATGAAAATGAATGAGTTCAAATGTATTACAAAAAGAACTACAACCCAACACCATCAAAAGTAATTCTAGAGGCAAAATAAGGGGAATTTCTCATACTTTTGGATCTTATGTAAGGGGTAAAAGGCTAGAGGTGTTTCTACCACATACTCTCAGAGCCAAAAGTCTCACACTTTCCCAGCAATACCGGACACGTCACGACAGCTTTGGTGAACCCAACGTGAAACCCCTGGGGTGAGAGTGGTGAAATTATACGCTAAAAGCTATGGCCGAGAATCCACAGGGACAGGGGGTACACTTTGACCCCGGAGTTATACAAATATTTCAGATGTTTATTGTGTATATGCAGCAGCAACAAGCAGCCGAGAGGGGGTAAATTTCCACAACTAATTAAAGTGTTGCCATATATATGCAGTGATGTGTGTGAACACACTTAGGACCGCCGGGGCACTTTTTCCCTCACTAGGAGGTTTTTTCCCCCATGCATTGTATATACGCCCATCATTCTAGGGCTATCTTATCTTTGTACTTGCACACTAAGTAATAATAGTTCTTGTATTGTGTGCTTTTGAGCTTCTTCTTCTCCTTCAAGCTTTGTGTGTGCATTTCTGCAACCCTAAATCCAACAATTGGTATCAGAGAAGGTATCGGCTCCCCAGGCAGCATCGCTAGCACCCTCCGACTCACGTTCTCCGATTGAGGTGAGCTTTGACGAGCACGCACAGGTGTCTATACTCTGCAAGTAAGCCCGTGGGGCTTTTGTAATCTCGAAAAATCCATTTGAGGTCGTTTCAGGCTCCGTTTTTGCTTCAGGAGGTCTGCACAACACATTTCGTCATCTTGTGCAGAAATTACGACAGAGTGATTCTCTGTAAAACAAGCATACGTATTTCATTGTGGTCTGTGCTACATAGCACATGTTGTTTCTTTTTCAGTTTTACCTTCTACAGGTGACTTCTACATCACTTTCAGTCACCGGCCATGGCTGCTAGCAACAATGATGTGTTTCGTATGTTGTCTGATGAAGACAAATTGGATGGGGATAGCAACTACCCACTATGGGCATACATGATGCAGCATGTTTTGGTTGCAAAAGGAGTGTGGAACATTGTGCAGGGTTTGGATGTACGTCCAGGTTCTGTGGATGCAGGATCTATTGAGGATGTTGCAGGTTCTAGCAGCTCTGTTGCTGTTGTTGTTTTACCTACTACTAAACAGACACGTTGGGATGGTAAAGATGCGCAGGCTTATGCATTGATTGCACTTTCTGTCAAGCGCAATATTACTCCACACATTTGTTCAGCTAAAACAACAAAACAGGCTTGGGATACTCTACCTGGATTGTATGCAGGTCGAAATGAGGCAAAAATCTCTTACCTATGTAAAGAGCTAGAGTCGAAGATTATGCAGGAGGAAGATGACATGAATGTATTTCTTGCCGAGATTAAAGATCTCAAAGAGCAGTTGATTTCCACAGGTAAGATTATTCCAGATCACTCTCTTGTGCAGACTGTTATTGATGCATTATCAGAGTTGTATCAGACCTTTGCTTCTACTTGGAGACTTGTTACTGAGGACATAACTGATGCTGTCAAGTATGATGCTTTAGTAAACAAGCTCTTACAAGAGGCGTAGTCTAGGCAAAATAGGGCTAGACAGCGTGCAGTCGATGAGGCATTTATGGTTGCACAACAGAGAAGAAGTGGCAAGAATGCCAACTCTAATGCTTCTTCTTCTTCTACTAGCAGGCCTACTACTGCATCTCCTTCTACAGGTAATAGCAATAAATATGAGAAAACAGGTGATAAAGGCAAGAAAAAGATCAGATGCAATTATTGTAAGGCAAATGATCATGTCATTAAAAATTGCCCTAAGCTAAAGGCTAAAGAGGCAAAGAAGAAAGAGTCAAATGCAGCCACCATAGCGGATGCGTCTACGACTACAGATTCTGCAAATGTTGCGCAGGATGCAGAATGGGCATTTACTGTTCATTGCCAATATGACCCATTTGTACATGATGCGTGTTTGGCAGTTTTTGTTGACTCTGATATATGGTATTTTGACAGTGGTGCTACAAAGCACATTACCTCACATCGTGAAATGTTCACTTGTCTTGAGGCTGTCCCTAACGGGAATACTATCACATGTGCCAACAATGCTTCTTACCCAGTGAAGGGTGTTGGAAAAATTGTGCTTACTACCTCAAATGGCAGCTCTTTCACACTTTCAGATGCTTTGTATGTACCAGGGATAAAGAAGAATCTTTTGTCTGTCTCTACACTTGCTTGACTTGAACTTGTAGTCGAATTTGTGGATGACAGATGTACAGTTCATGATTTGACTTCTGGTGATACGATTATTGCATCTAGCACTTTGTTTCGTGGGTTGTATAGGCTCCATATGTATGACAAGTGTTTGGAAGATTCAGCAAATGCAGTTTTTTATCACAGGGCAGTTTCAAATGCAAAACTATGGCACGCTCGTTTTGGTCATCTGAATTTTGCTAGTTTACTGCGTTTGCAGAAATCTGATATGGTTGCTTCGTTGCCCCTTCTTGAGGCACCATTGAAACATGTTTGTGAAGGCTGTATTTTGGGCAAAATGTAGCGTTCTTCATTTCCAAAGGATGGTTCAATTCGGGCCACTCACAAATTGTAGCTCATACATAGTGATGTATGTGGTCCAATGCAAACTCCGTCATTTGGGAATCACTTGTACTTCGTGACTTTCATAGATGATTACTCACGGCATGCATGGGTATATCCATTGAAGGCAGAGTCCGAAGTGTTTTTGTGCTTCAAACAGTTTTTGCTTATGGCTGAAAATGTTTCTAATTGTGTTGTGGGCAACCTCTGTTCTGATTGAGGGGGGGAGTACATGTCTAAAGAGTTTGATGAATTTCTGGCTAGTCATGGGATAAAACACCAGTTTACAGTGCCATATACACCGTAACAAAATGGTGTTACTGAAAGGAAGAACAAGTCTTTAATGGAAATGGCACGATGTATGGTCAAAAGCCAATAGCTACCACATGTATTTTGGCTTGAGGCTGTCATGTGTGCAGCATACATTTTAAACAGGTGTCCTACTAAAGCTCTACAGTCTATCACTCCATATGAGGCTTGTCATGGCAAGAAGCCATCTATTGGTCACTTGTATGTATTTGGTTGTTTGGCCTATGCTTTAGTGCCTATGCAGCAGCGCCGCAAATTGGATGACAAGGCTGTTAAATGTATCTTTGTTGGTTACAGTGCTGAGAGCAAGGGTTACAGGTTATATCATCCGCAATCAAAGTGTATCTAGATTAGTCGGGATGTTGTTTTTGTGGAAGATGCTGTGCAATCCTTGTTGTCATGTACCAAAAAAACATGCATTAGCTCACAGGATGTATTTGATACATTATTGCCTCTCTTTACAGGTGGTACATCTAATGTAAGTCCTAATGAGGCACATGTGCAGCCTACGCAGGGTTCAAATGACATTACAGATCAGCCCATTTGTGATGCACATTTGCAACATGTAATTGATGAGGACATGGCTGAAAATGAGCAGGCAAGAAATACGCCAAAATGGCTTGTGCAGACTTTGCGTGATAGCAAGTTAGATGCACCTTTGTCTACTCGTACTCGTTTAGGTTTTCATCATGGTTCTTATGCATCAGATTGTTATGCTTTGGCTGTATCTAGTTTGTGTGATGAAGAAGAGCCATTGTCGTTTGATGAAGCACAAAATTCAAAAAATTGGTTGGCTGCGATGCAAGGTGAATATGATGCTATCATGAAGAATGGTACATGGTCTTTATGTGATTTGCCTATTGGTAAAAAGGCCATTGGATGTAAGTGGGTTTTCAAGTTGAAATGAAAGCCTGATGGCAGTGTTGATCGCTATAATGTGAGACTTGTTGCAAAAGGTTATGCTCAGGAAAAGGGCATTGATTTTGATGAGACTTTTGCACCTACTTGTCACATGACTACCATTCGTAGCATTTGTGCATAGCTCATAATGGTTGGAATGTACATCAATTGGACATAAAAACTGCCTTTTTGAATGGGGATCTGCATGAAGAAGTCTATGTAGTGCAGCCTCGTGGTTTTGTGCAAAAAGGGCAGGAAAACAAAGTGTGCATGTTAAAGAAGGCTTTGTATGGTTTAAAGCAAGCTCCACGAGCTTGGTATGAAAAGATTCATGCATATTTGACTGCACATGGTTCTCAGAACAGTCCTACCGAGAGCACTTTGTATGTAAAACGTGCAGATGATGTACATCTAATCATTGCTCTTTATGTCGATGACATGTTGCTCACAGGACCACATGAAAGTCAAATTGCTGATTTTAAGGCTGATTTGAATGCCTCTTTTGAGATGTCAAACTTGGGGCATTTGCATCATTATTTGGGGATGCAGTTTAAGCAGTGTGATGGAGGTATTGCTTTGTGTCAAACAAAGCATATTGAGACATTGTTGCGTAGATTCAACCTTGAGGATTGTAAGCCTATTGCTACTCCTATGGAGACAGGTTTAAAGCTTAGTTCTCATGATGCTAGAGAACATTTTGATGGCACACTCTATCAGACGGTTGTTGGCTGCCTCATTTATGTATGCATTACAAGGCCTGATTCAGGTTTTGGTCTCACAGGTGAGCAGGTTTATGCATAGCCAGGGTCTCAGCATTGGAAGGCAGTTAAGTGCATCTTTTGCTACTTGAGTGGTTCCATACATCTTGGGTTGTTTTATCCCAAGGGGGGATCATTGCCGCCAAATTTACATGCATTTTTAGACTGTGATTGGGCTGGTTGCTATGACACGAGAGTGTCCACTAGTGGTTTTTGTTTCATGCTCGGTAGCTCATGCATATCTTGGTTGAGCAAGAAGAAGCCTACTATGGCCACTTCTAGTTGTGACGCTGAGTACAGGGTAGCTTTCATAGCTACGGTTGAGTGTGTATGGCTCAGATGGCTTATGGTTGATTTGAGTGTTGGACAGGATTGTGCCACCACTATCTACACTGACAGTCAGAGCGCATTGGCAGTTGTGAGAAACCTAGTTTTTCATGCTTGCACAAAGCACATTGAGGTGCATTATCACTATGTCAGGGAGAGACTCTCAGTAGGAGAGATCAGCTTGGCCTATGTGCCAACACAGGACAACCTCGTCGAGCTTTTCACAAAGGCGCTTCCTCATGAGAAGTTCGAAGATTTTCGCAAAGCTTTGGGCTTGCTCCCCTTTGTGGACTGATCTACATAGGGCATGGCACTTCCCTACACATGAGTGCCAGCTCTCGTTCACACCATCACTCCTAGGGGGGATTTGTTGCCATATATAGGCAGTGATGTGTGTCAACACACTTAGGACCGCTGGGGCACTTTTTTCCTCACTAGGAGGTTTTTTTCCTCCGTGCATTGTATATACGCCCATCATTCTAGGGATATCTTATCTTTGTACTTGCACACTAAGTAATACTACTTCGTGTGTTGTGTGCTTTTGAGCTTCTTCTTCTCTTCAAGCTTTGTGTGTGCATTTCTGCAACCCTAAATCCAACATAAAGCACTACAGTCAATTGTCAAGAAGGTCGATCAATTTGATGGCAAAGACATCGCTAAATACTTGCACAATCACACAAAGGAGATGGAGCTAAATAGGGTGACCGAGGAGGATATTGTTCGAAGCTTTGAACTAGTCTATGTTCCTGAGATAAGGGAGCGCATAAGGGAAATACAACAACACATGGTGGTAGAAACTGGAAGAGTTCAAGCTGGCTTTGAAGGATGATTATTTCATGGAGAATTCTGAGCGGGTAACCAAGCGTACTTTCTTTTGGAATGGGTTACAAAACCCAACTTTGGAATTTCTGCCATAGAGTTGTTAAGAGAATTCGAGAAGTCTTATGCCCAATTGTCAAGGATAGAGTGCACAACCTTAGACAGGGAGAAAATAGAGCTCTTCTTGCAAGCGGCTGGCAAAGATCCCCAAGAGAAGCTAGAAATTCTCCTTGAGGATAAGGATACACGGCATGGACTAAAGAACAATTGGAATGATGTTGAGGATGCGGTAACCATGCTAGCAAAGAGACAACGATGGAGGGATTAAATGGTGATGATCTCGGTAATTCCAATAACTATTACCCCTGAGAGCCCACCAAAACCTACTGCCACAATTCCAAAAGCAGAATGGCCAATGGAAGAGCTTATTAAGGGCATACGGGATCTAAAATTGAAGATGTCTAGGCTTGAAGAAAGAGAACAATCATCCGGGAAAGCTCCAATACAAAAGCCCCAAAGCAAGGAGGGGTTTACATACAGATGTATATGGTGTGATGACCCAAAACATGCAAAAAAAGACTGTGCGAGCTATAAAGAAGCCCTTAGAAATCAAATTGTATTTTTCAAAGATGGAAAAATCCACCTTACAGAGACTAGTCTTCCATTAAGTACAAACTTCGGGAAAGGAGGGATGAAAAGCTAGTTGAAGATATGGCTGCCAGCCATGCCATCTCTATGGTTGAGGCAACAACCTACAGATTAAAATCTCGCCAATTAAATCAAGAATGTGAAAAGGATAAAGATCATGAGGATGAAGATTTCTAGCCATCAACAATGGAGTTAATTGCATCAAAGAAAGTGTCTTAGCAGTCTTTGCATGAGGCGGGAGACTGCATACGTCTCGAGACTAGCCGGAAGATCCTGTGGATTCTCTATATATCCATGCCTACATTGCAAAATGTCAGAATAATGAGGCACATGTGGAGGAAAAGCATAAGAGGGAAAATGGGGAAAGGGGTGCCATAAAAAAGGGTCACCGGTGGTAGTGGAAAGAAGGACACAGGGCCATCACAAGTGCCTCTGTCGCATAACCAACCTCCACAAGAAGTATCAATGGGTGAAGCTCCAACAAAGACAAAGCAAGAGAAGGAGAAGAGTAAAGGAAAAAGTCCACTCTACAAGCTTCAGTCTGATATCGAAGTCACTGCAGACCTCAAAAAAGTGCTGGAGGAGAGGATTTTGAATAGTAACGTGGAATTTACACTAGGGGAAGTCTTGGGGATTGCAAAGAAAGAATTCCATGATGAGATAATTGATATTATACGAAGGAAAAGACAGTCCTTGATTGAGTCCATTCCTTCATAGGGGGAGGAAAGCACTTTCAAATCACATGGAATTCAGGTACAACAAAAGGAAGAGAGAGAAAATGTGGTGGAATGCAATCAGTCAACTAGAGGGGCACGACAGGTGAGATTTGTGGATGAAGATGATGAGAAGGAAGTTCTTGCAAAAATCCATTACTCCAGGAACCATTGGGCAAGGTCCACAATAGAAACCCTTGTCGAGATTGTGGATTTGGAAGATCCATATGTCGCCATGATTGATCATGGGTCAGAGATAAACCTAATGGCTAAAAACCTCTACAACAATGTAAGTGGCCGATGGATGTAGACCATGGATGGATGATTAGGGCAGCAAACAACTCATCAGGAGAGCTTTATGCAGCTTGTCCAAATGTGAGGGTAATCATAGGGGATGTGAAAGACGAACAAAATTTCTTTGTCCAGGAGATGTCATCCTATCCCCTCATCCTTGGACAACCCTATATTACAGCTGTGAAGATGGAGACAAAGGTTTTGGATGATGGGTCGGCATATGCAAGAATAAGGAGCAAAGATGGAAAGAAAACTCCCCAATTCCTGACTGTATGCATAAATGATGAAAGGAATCGTGAGACTCTTCGAGAACAACCACTCCCAAAGATAAACAGAAAATTCATGAACTACAAGGAGATGAGGGATTTTGGCCAAGTGCCATTGTAACGCGGGATTCCAATGGTATGAGGGGTAACAACTTCTCACAGGACTCAAATAATGTAAATATCTTTTCAACAACCTTTTGGGGATTCTCTAGTTATGGGTCAGTAGCATATGTTAAAAGTAAGGATTTGAAGCGTGGTATGCGTGTATATATACAAAATGTACAAAAAATTATGAAGCAGTGTGGTCTTTTGGAGAAAGATGAGTTTATATCAGGTGTGCTTGATGAGGTTTCATTTGTGGATACTATGGATGAGCTTTCTGCCATGGAAAGTTCATGCTTGCAGGGTGGGAATGAGATGGTAAAAGTATCATTTGTGGGGATGTATGATGTAATCCAAGAATTTGAGAGAATGGAATGTAAAAACATGCATTGTGGGATGGATGCTCAAGTTGATACAAAGTATAAAATAGTTACAAAGAAGGTGAAACCAGTTGCCTTGCCCTTACCACCAGAAAGTAAGGAAAAGATAGATGAAGCCTCTATGCAACCAAATCTCATGGATCCAAACAAAATTGGGCATAAGTTTACACAGGAAACCTTAAAAGAGCTAAAGATCAGCGACAAGGATTTCTTGTTACCAATTGAAAAGGAATGCTTGGAAGAGATGCTTGTAAAACATGGGAAGGCCTTTGCGTTTTAGCCACATGAGATAGGTTGTGTTGATCCAAGTGTAATAGCACCAATGGTGATCTTCACTGTTTTTCATGTACCTTGGAACCTACGGCCGATTCTTATACCAAAAGCTCTCTTACCAAAGCTAATGTAATTGCTAAAAGAAAAGATCAAGATGGGAATCCTAGAGCCTTCATGTTCTCCGTACTCCAAGAGATGGTTGACTGTGCCAAAGAAATATGGAGCATTACGGTTCATTCAAGATATGCAACCTATGAACAAGGTCACAATCATGAAAGTCGGAATAGGACCAATTGTGATGGAGTTTGCAGAAGCATTTACAGGGAAATCTATATACTCTATGGGTGATCTATATTCGGGATATGATCAGTTCCAGCTCGATATAGAAAGCAGGGACTTGACCACGATGAAAACACCTTTGGGTCTGGTAAGGATGTGCACCTTACCACAGGGGCGATACAACATAAAAGGTTCTAGCAAGAGCCAAACTGCAAAACTGTCAGCCAGTGGAGAAGATCTTTAGAAGATATATGGCTAATCCATCAACGCTTGAAGTTGTGAATGCATTGATGCTATTCTTCAGGATGAAAAACATGTCCTTACCTACAACTTGGTATCACACTAGTATGCAGTCCACGTACTGTGATTGTCCTGATTGGACATCTGAGTGCAAGCATCTTTACGGACTTCCCACATATGGTGCATGTCCTTCCTATCATTGATAGTGCACATGGTCTAAATAAGAATCTAGAAGAGGCTTTTGCTGGTGTGAATGAGCATTTGGTTCAGTATGAAGCCAAGGATGAGCAGCCCCAAGCAATAGATCTTGATGAGAAGATTACTCGGAGCATTCAGGACATGAAGAGAGTTCTCCAAGAGTTTGAAAATGATCTACAAGTCTACAAAACTGAACACAAGGAGGCCCTTTTATGGGACTTGATGGGATGCAACTTTCTTTCTCCCAAGACAATTGATCTGTCCTTAAGAGGAAGAATTAGACAAATACAGGCACATGTCATTGAGACAAGGCTTGTTCATGGATTGCCACAATGAGTACAAAAGGGTAAGATGCAAGAAAATTTTATGTTCGACCAACCAGAGAAGTGCACTGGAACCACATATGTACTACGAAAGAAGCATCAACATGGGAGGAATCGTGTACGCTTCACTAATGACCTCATATATCTTTTCCTCATTGTTGCAGCAAGACACTACTAGTGGATCGAGGGGAAGGTAACTCATGTCATACATGTCACTCTCTATTTCCCTTGACTACTAGACATGCACCCCTTCTCAACTGTGCAAGTACCCTTGTCAATCGAGCCATCAATCTAATTGATGATGACATAGTGGCCATAGGTATTATTGACGATTGTGAATATGGATCACTTGAGGATGATGACAGGACCTTCACCATCACTCTTGCTTCTGGAGATCAACTTGAGAAGATCACGGCATCCACACGTAGATTGATACTACTATTTGCTACATAGTAATATCCCTTTTTGTGGTTACGACTATTGAGCTCCTTTGTACATGCCCAAGTATAAGATTGCCCTTTTTGTGTTAATCTAGCCTAAACAAATCCTCTTTTACTTCTTACATATAATAGATATTTGTTAAAAAAATTGCTTATCAAGCATTGTAGTAGCTTTTGGTGATGAATTCTCTTCCAACATTCGATTCAATGGTGATCGCTGGCTTGTTCTCGTTTTACAAAGTCTTTTCTTGAAAGGGTTTGGTGGGGTTTTTAGTTGAGATTATGCAAGTTCTAACATGGTGGTAGGGGAAATAGTCAGTAATATGTGAACAATTACACTATTTTTGTGCAGAGGAAAAAGTTTTATTGCTCGTTCGTAGAGAGCTAGAATTGCCTCAACCACAATCCTTTCGGCGAGGACAAACAACAGGAGTTGGTAGATATTTCCTGTCTTGATGTTGTATGTATTACGTATACAATTGAGTGTTGTGGTATTCATGCACTCAAATACAAAAGAGAGGTGGATTTGGTGTTTGATGAAATTTGTTGCCTTTGTTATGAACTATGTGTGTCGATGTAGCATAGTGTGTAGGTTTGATGAGACTCTTGTGCTTGTTGTTGACATAGTGACTTGATGCAGCTTTCCATTTTTTGGATCAAATTTTGAATTTTTTTTTTGAGGGATGAAGCTACTAGGCATCAGTCGGATTTGTTCAATCGGTAAGGGAGACAACTTAGAGATCTGGGACTCAAGTTTGAAAATCATGTCGCTGTATAATGAGGTCCTACATGGCTGCGATAATAACAGGGGCCAAAGGAAACAAGCACTTCACACTCATAAACGGTAGATTTCGAAGAAGTTACTTCAAAGTAAAGGCTACTATGAAGGCAACCAACTACTCTAGATCCCTAGAACGTTCTCAAAATAACCTAATCAACTAAAGAAACGAAGCAACACTTACTATTCCTCAAAGAAAACTGGATCATATGCTAGAACCTACTTCAAGTGCAGCACAACAATCAAGGACCAAGCCAACCATGCATCAATGCTGGCTTCCCAGACGTCAAGTGCTACTAAGTCTAGCCAAAGAAATTCTATTAAGGATTTTGAGCTAGCCAACACAAAACTGCACCAAGATGAAGCGACAAAAAACAAGGCAATCCCATCTGAACAATGGAAAAGCAAAGAAAAGATGAGTGAATATTGCACCCTCATTGCTAGATTAGAAGCTTTGCCATAAGCAAGACAGGTGGTTCACATAACTCCAAAAAATACAACCTCACAAAAACAGACAAAATCTTTGCCAAACCCAGCACACTTGAGCATTCCTCAAAGGCACAATGCATGGAATACAATATGGGCTTGGATTGATTTTGGTCCCATGGCTTCAAGTAATATTTGTGCTTAGACTACGTGTACATATTTTTCCTTTTTTTGTTTTCTTCGCTGAATGATTACATCTTGGCTGGTGAGCGGGATATAATAAGTGTGTCGCTTTTGTCGGAGGGGTAAGCGAAAAGACAAAGTCTATTATGTCAAATCAAGAAGATAGAGATTCCCTTCACTCATGCACACTGCACACTCTTTTTCATAGCCTTGACAGCAAATTCCACTTGACGGACTTTTTGTGAGCTCATGGACCATATTCTATGGTTAATGTGCTCTATCGATTCCTCAAGTACCCCATCACTTCATACATTTGCACCGCATTTTGCAAGTGCACATAGGTATACTACTTATGCATGCAAGTATTAAGCACTCTTTCAACTCATTTTAACCTAGGGACATATGCATTGCATACATTCACAATTGTTGTAGGACAATAATGAGGAAAGAAGGACCATGCTTAAGCATCGGGCAAGAACAACAAGGATTCTTTAGCAAATGCCACTTGACTTAATTACTAGACTAGGACAACACTTTAATAAAGCGATAGGATCTTTAACATAATATTGCAACATAGAGCTTCAAACATCATGTGAGAGTAAATAATGTGATCTTTTGACAATATTTTCACTTTCTTGATTACGACAACATAATGAGCATCTATATGGGACAATGTGAGAAAACTATGTGTTCTTATGACAACGTTTCCACTTCCTGGATTAAAATGACATATTATAAAAAACTTGCTTCAACTAAGTGCAGCACAAAAAGAGCACAAAAAACAGTTGAATAGATGAGAACAACATAGACAACACTTTACGCCAATAGCTTTATTATAATCGTGTCATGTTAAAGGCATCAATATACAAAAAACTCCTGTTATCAACATGTCAATGTGCCCACACGTGGACTATACAAAATGCCAAAATGAACCATCCATCAAAACAAAATCCATCATGGGCTGGATGGCAAGCCCAAGTAAGCCATCTACCCATACCAAGACAAAATGTGGCCATAAGTGGACTACATAAAAGCCAAAAGTTTCCTATGTATGTGTCAAGATATATCCATGAAGCAGCCAGCCAATGCTCATCTTCATGCTTGATCCAAGGTATTCTGAATCCATGCATGGAGGTCCTTACATAGCATGTACACATCCTCACACGTGAACCGCTCCTTCGTGAGCTACCAAAATACAAAGACCACTTTAAAGGCTTGTATACAACACACATGAGCGACGTGTAAGCATAGGGTAGAAACTCCCATACCCATTTGGAAATGCCTTGGTCTAGTGGTGGCTTTCTGGCAGATAGTTTTTCTACCAGTGGCTGAGTTCAGACTATGACTTAGTAGTGTAGCTAGTTGATCAGGCCAGAAACACTCTAAGGTTAACAGTTATGACAGGCTATTTCCAATTATGGGCTTAGTAGCAGAATCGCCTTCAGCGAAAGCACTATGTAGTACTTAGCAGATTAACAGTAAAAGGATAATCATAGCAGACAAAGTAAAATGACAGAGACAAAGACAATAGAATGTAGACAAGAACTAGTATAACAATAGTAGATTGAAGACGAAAGACTCAGAGCATCATATTCATATGGAAAACTGTGTACAAAGTATGCAGATTACAAGTAAGGGTTGGCAACAAATATATAAGAAATCTTGTGCTTAGAAAGCTCAAGAAAGCTTCAAAGGATCTATGCTCTAAGAGCTCCCCAAGAGTGTCGACTAGAGAATGGCAGCGGCTTGGTCCTTTTATACTTTTCTAGGTGCTTGATGTCATCATTCCAACATGCTGACATCAACCCGCCATTTTTCCATATTTCTAATGATCTGCCAGAACTTCAGATGAGCCAAAATTGCAAAGTACCATCTTCATTCTTCCCCCTTTTTTTCTGTTCTGGCCTTCCTCTGCCAAAGTGATATCCTTGACCTGAAATTCAACAAGAGTTGTTGTTCTGAGAAGATGTTCGTCTTTCTTCAGATGGATATCTATAATAAAAGGTGATCCATTGGATGAGTACATATTTGTTATTGGCACCTCCCTACCATAAACCTCTTTATCTTTGGCAATGGATAGAACATCCATGAATCTAGCAGGATAACTCTTGACCTCAGGGCTCTGATCAGAGCTAGACCCTGATGCTAGGCTGGGTGGAGGCATTTTCTGTCAAGCTTTCGCCAGAGTTGCTTTCCTATCCTTGACCAAAATGTTATATTCCTGCACATTGAGCTGAACATGGGAATGAGATGCATCACTCTAGATTGTGTCCTCTCCATCATCATACCAAGCCTTGGCCAACTCTAAGCAATATTCTACAGTGGCCAGCCATCCATCTGCAAGACTAACGCTTATGATGAATCCTTGTTTCTAGAAGCTGCTCAGAAATGTACCTTTCCATATTTATGGCCGGGCATTTTTCTTTAGCCACAATCTTGCTGAACAGAATGCTCGTCTGGAGCAGATCATTGCAGTAGCCGATAAGCTTTTTCGGTGCTTGCTCCACTCTTCATAAATAGCCTTGATGCTATCCAACCCATCCTTAAAGACTTCTGTTGAAGCCGGGCCTTTGCTAATATCTTCTTGAAGAGTGCCCAAAAACTGTGTCATGAACTTACAATTGTTGATATGCACTTGGCGCCAGGCTTTCACCTTATCACACAGACCTCCACGTAGTCTTGAGCATCTCTGGGCTCCTGAGTAGATAGGTATATGATAGGGAAGAAATGAGGTAATGAGTCCTCATCTGGCATAATACCATATAAACAAACTGGGGTCTCTGGTGTAGATAGTAAATACTACACCATCAGATTTACTTCATGTGCGATCACCTCTTTATATCCTATAAGTTTTGCAATCATAAATTTGAAGTAGCTGAGATACCCTTGAGCATCTTCTTCTGCAGGCAGTGCCACTTGGCAACCTACGTCTCCCATTGTTGGCCCACTTCCGCAGACAATGCTGTGATCAATCCATCCAATTCCTCCATATTCTCTAACACTCCTTCCGGATACAATTGCAAATATGCTGCTAGGGCATCGGTTGTGCACCTGCACAACAGTTCATCATTCAGTGTCTGTGCAAACTCCGCATGCTGCTCCCGCAGAGACTCCTCCAGCCTTTCCGTATTTTGAGTGCGTTGCTCCATCCACTGATTTTGGCCCTGAGCCACTTCCAACTGATTACGCAGATCCGTCACCTGCGATTCCAATTCCTATAAGTACCCTGCTTGAGTACTGGCATCCCAAAATGCTATGGCGGCTTTTTGTAAAAGAGTAGCACAATGAGCCAAGTGATTTGGATAAAAGACATATTGCGGATCATCCCAAGGCAAAGTAGTGGTTGTGAGTGCCATCGAATCTATTTCTGTAGTGGACGGTAAAGGGGTTACCTCACCAGAAGTTGAAGAGTAGAGGCGCGAACAGGGAGCGAGCAAGCAAGCGTGCAAGAGTGCAAGGAAGGAGAAGCACACACACAAGATTAGGTTAGCACGAATGTATTCACAATGAGTGGAAAATACAAGTATATGTTAGTAAGGTCAATGGGCGGGTGGCTCGCCACAGTAGATGGCCATTTACCCAACATTCTCCCACTAAATGGCCAATGTGCCAAAAGGGAGGTTAGTAAACACAGAGAAAGAAAATGAAGCAACAATAGCTTCACGTTATGCCCATCGACTGACGACAACACTGAAAGCATTCGCTGGAGAGGCTTTTAGTGAGTGCATCTGCTATACTCGTTGTAGTATGTATCCTCACCAAGTCAAGACGCTTCTCTGCCAGGCATTCACATACAAAATGATGTCGCACATCAATGTGTTTCGTTCATGCATGAAACACTGGATTCTTTGCCAAGGCAATAGCACTCTGACTGTCACAATGAAGAAGTGGTAGCTGCACCTTAATGCCAAGATCTCCCACTAGATGAGCAAGCCAAATAGCTTCTTTGCAAGCTTCACTAGCTGCAACATACTCTGCTTCAGTGGTAGAGACTGACGTACAATCTTGAAGCACAGATCTCCAAGAAATAACAGCACTTGCAAACGTGTAAATCCATCTTGTAGTGGATCTATGAGTGTCAACACAGCCTGCATAATCACTGTCAACATATCCATGAATGGATAACTCTCCATGACCATAGCATAGCTGACTGCTGTCCGCTGTCCCACTCAAGTATCTGAGAATCGACTTAATAGCTTCCCAATGCTTCTTTCCTGGATTGGACATGAACCTACTCACAACTTCCATTGCATATGCAATGTCTGGTCTCGTAGCCACAATGGCATACGTGAGACTCCCACAAGCTGAAGCATATAGAACCTTAGCCATCACGGCTTTGTCCTCATCAGATTTGGGGCAATCATCTTTGCTAAGTTTCAAGTAAGCAGGCAATGGAGTACTGACTGATAATGATTTGGGGCAATCATCTTTGCTAAGTTTCAAGTAAGCAGGCAATGGAGTGCTGATTGATCTCCCACTCTGCATATCAAAACACTCAAGTACTTTATGCATGTTTTCTTCTTGAGACAGGTATAACAACGCTTTCTTGCGGTCCCTAGTAATGCACATACCAAGTATGTGATGAGCATCCTCCAAATCCTTCATGTCAAACTGACTTGATAGCTTCTACTTTAAATCAACAATGTCCTTCTTTGAATGACCAGCAATAAGCATGTCATCCACATAAAGAATGAGCATAATAAGCTATTCGTCTCTTGGCTTCTTCACATAGAGACAAGGATCCTCATTACTTCATTTAAACCCTTGACAACACATAAATGTATCAAACTTATGATACCACTGCCTGGGTGCCTGCTTGAAGCCATAAAGACTCTTGCGTAACTTGCACACAAAATGTTCCTTGCCTGACTTCTCAAACCCTTCAGGTTGAGCCATATAGATCTCTTCATCGAGATCACCGTGTAAGAAAGTTGTCTTTACATCCATTTGTGCTAGCTCAAGATTCTCTGTAGCAACAAGGGCAAGCATAACACGTAAAGTGGTCATCCTGACAACAGGCGAAAAGATTTCCTCGAAATCTATGCCATACTTCTGCTTAAAGCCTTTGGCTACCAATCTTGCCTTGTACTTAGGCGTAGCATTAGGGGACGTAAACATCTTCTTGAAGACCCATTTGCATGGTAACACTTTCTAATTTTTTGGCAACGGAACCAGTTCCTAAGTCTTGTTTTGTTCAATGCTAGATATCTCACTTTGCATCTCAAGCTCCCACTGAGACTTATCACTAGCTAACATAGCCTCTTTGTAACAAGATGGCTCACCACTGTCTGTTAGCAACACAAAATCAACACCAGGAACAAAATGCTCTGGCTGATGTGAGATCCTTTGTGATCTCCTTGGCTGACTACTCGTGCTAGGCTGCTCAGTAGCTCTATCAAGTGGAGCATTAACTTGCGAAATAGTAGGCATAGGACGGGAGACATCATTGAATGTAACCTTACGATATGCAACCTCCTTTTCTGGCTTTTTATGCATCTTTGTCTCATTAAAGACAACATCACTGCTACGGATCACTGTTTTGCTTTCTGGGTCCCATAGACGATATCCAAACTGTCCATCCATTCCATAGCCAATAAAAATGCATTTACTTGATTTAGGATCAAGCTTAGCACGAAGCTCCTTGGGCACATGTTCATAAGCTTCACAACCAAATGTCCTGAGCCTATGATAAGAGACTGGATGTCCCGACCATAACTCCTTAGACACTTTAAACTACAATGTAGCATTTGGTGTTCTATTAATCAAGTAGCTAGCTATCATCAAAGCTTCAGCCCAAAATGACTGTGGCAAATGAGACTGTGACAACATAGACATAAGCCTTTCTCAGTGTTCGGGAAAAATCATTTTTTCAAACATACATAGATCCCTTTTGGTGTATTTTTAAGCGGAATTTTTGCATTTTCAGCTACTTTTTTGGAAAATATACTGTAGTGTTTGCTTTTTTGAGAGGGGGATTTTCCTTTTCGTTGTGCTCTCAAGCGGCATTTTCCATTTCCAAAAGGGGAGGATATTAAGCTAAGGCACATATTTCCCGAACACTGGCCTTTCTTGAATGGTGCGATTCATGCGCGAGGGGGAGAGCGCACGCGGGCGCGAGTGGGCGGGCGCGAGAGAGCGGGGTTGAGCGCGGCTGAGGAAGCGTGAGCATGGGCGTGCGAGGGGGCGCGCGAACGGGGGGTGAGTGCGCGTTGGCGAGCGGGAGGTGACTGCGTGCCGACGGGCGGGTGCAGGTGTGATGATGGGGCGGGCACGCGAGGTGCGTGCACGCGAGCGCGGTGTGTGAGCAATGCGAGCGGTATGTGGGTGTGCGCGCAGGGTTTGGGCACACGCGGAGGTGGGCGTGCTTAGAGGGAAAGCGAGAAAAAATAGACAGCGAAAAGGAAAAAATAAAAATAAAAGAGAATTCAAAAGAAAAAGGTCCGAAAAAATAATAAAAAATAGCAAAAAGCATGGAAAAAATTGGGAAAATTTGCACGCGCGTTCCCACGTGGGGGGGGCACGGGACAGGCGTTGGCATAAGGGAAAGCACTGCGGGTGGGCAGCATAGCACCCGGGACGCATTCCCAACGCCACAGGCGGGCACTCGGAGTGGGTTTTTCGGCACTTAACGATGCCAAAATTAAAAATGGAAAGAGGAAAGTGAAGATGAGAACCCCACGGACATTTTTTATTTTCGAAATTTTTCGGGCGCCGATGGCAGCCGGCGGGCGCCCAAGGACGGCCGGATACGGGCGGGCAGTCACAGTGTGAAACGGGCAATATGGGCGTCAAAACGACCGCCTCGATCGTACGAGTAATCAGCAATGAAATTTATTCACTAATTGCATCCCGCCAAATCACTAAAATTAGGGGTTTCTACATGTTTCGGGCTTCGTGAGGGGGTTTTCGGGAGCTTAGATCTCCGCAATGGAGTATTCAATTCCAAAAACTAAAGCTATCACCTTGTTCCTTGAATAAAATATTACATACTAGGCATCTCCACGCGTCCAAAAACAACGAATTGGGCTTGATTAATTACACCCTAAAAAGGCCGTTAGCTTAGGCCAGATTTATGCAATCCGGGTCCAAATTAACGCGATTTTCATGTCGGATTTAATCAAACGTAATTCCAAACACTTTGCCTACATGTGTATACCATATGTACATAAATAGAGCATGATTAGAGCATGAATTAACTCTCTTTAATCATAAAAAATTAAAAAAATTAGAATTTATACATTTAAGGAGAGTAACCGGTGCCCAGATCTTGACAATACACACTCGCAAATCATGATACACACATCTAAAAAGTATCTACTATCTATCTACCATCGATTGCAACAAACAACATGCAATTCGGACCATTAAAACATGATTAATGACCGGATTAAGCTCTCAAGTTAATTAAAAATGCAAATAATTAACAAAAAGAGAGCGAAATTAAGGAATTCGGAGCCCAAATGGTGTCCAAATTCATCCAAATCGCTTGCGAACATTCATCATATATCCAATGCTTTTATCAAACACCTTCCAATCATCACCAACACTCAAACACACTCCAAATTCGTCCACCTCTTCAAATACATCAGTGTGTATTCTTCACAGAAAAATCCGTCCACCTCTTCAAATACATCTGTGTGTATTCTTCACAGAAAAATCCTCTTCGCACACATAGCAAGAAGATAGCGGCATAAATCAGGCAAGAAATTCCCAATTAGTGTTAACCATAGCCCGCCTCCCCGGCAGCGACGCCAAATGTTAAGCCGATTTCCCCTTACGCAGGCAGAATGGGTGCAGGAAATGCGCTTAATACTCTCCCTCGTTGGTTCACCTCCTTACGCAGGCAAGCAAGCAACAAGAGGAGAGTGTCGTAGGGGCCTTGGGCGATGGCTATGTGTGCGTATGAAGCTTATGAGGCCCACACACACACACATAACATAGGGTAGCTATGCAACAACAAGAGGGAAAAGAGGTGTGTCACTCACCTCTTCTTGCTCGATGTAGACCACGAGTCTTGAGCTTCCGGTGTGCGTGACGACGCGCGTAGGATGCAAACACGAGCTTCACCTTCTTCTCTAAGTTCTCCACCTCTCTCACACACTCCCACACACACTCAGTAAGCAGGAAAAACAGAGAAGAGAGAAGAAGCCAAACCCAAGTTAACGACATTACAACTTTCATATTGGGATTTATAGTGGCCTTCAAAATTGTCGCGTGCGCCCATACTATGGACTTGGGCACTTTTCGGCACTAAATGGTGCTCATAGCTCACTATTTTAGCACCGGAATGCGGTGAACACGCCCGAAATACAATTGGGAGTGTTCCCAAAATGAGAAAAGTTATTACAATTGCTGGCAAAAATAATGACCGGACTCGAGAAAAGTAAAAGGAGATGGTGTGTAGGTGAAAATTATATTACAGAATGGCTTATTTGAATTACATGGGAGCATTTGACAGGTAATTCCACTGCTTGGCCTTTTAATGTTGGTCGGAGGCTTGCCGATGAGTAAAAGTGGTTAACACCGCTTTTGGCGCTGCTATAGTTCCTAAATCCAATAAAAACTTTTCAACCTCTCTTCATCCAACAAGGCAACTACATCCACTCTGTACGCCAATGATTCCTTTGGCAGCAATCTCTCTTCCACCGCAAGCCACAAACTAGGCACTGGCATATTCTACCGGCGTAATTGTCTCCATTCCAAATGCCAATTTGAAAGGCGTGAGGCCTATTGCTACTTTGAAAGCTGTGCGGTAAGCCCAGAGTGCACTTGGAAGCTTCACACACATCCCAATCCCGCGGATGATTGCTGACGATCTTAGTGAGAATCCGCATGATCTACTTGTTGGTAGACTCCACCAAACCATTTGCTTGTGGGTAATACGGGGACAATTTCTTATGCATCACCAAGTAAAACCTAGTCATATGATTGATGATCCAATTAATAAAATGGTCACCCCTATCACTGACCAATTCCACCCGACACCCAAATTTGGTAAGAACATCTGTACACAAGCAGTGTGCCACTAAGCACGCAGTGTTATCCCTCAATGTCCAAGCCTCAATCCACTTTGTGCAATAATCTGTTGATGTAAGAATGTACCGATTGCCAGAATTCACTGCTACTGGTTTAATTGGCCCAATAAAATCCAAGCCCCATTTTTGAAAAGGCTCTAATGGCAACACTAGATGCAACGACAATCTACTACTAAAGGACGGCTGCCCTATTTGCTGACATACATTGCAATGCCGCACAAACTTTTGCACATCTGCATGAAGTCTTGGCTACCAAAGGCCGCTCTGCAGAATCTTCTTTGCTGTCAATTGCCCAAAAAAGTGACCACCCGCAATTCCCCCATGTGCTTCTTGAATAACAGCCCCTTTCTCATGCAGTAAAACACAACGCAATAGCATATCCATCGTATTGTAGTAATACAGCTCTCCCAAACATACTTCAAAAGACCGGCTATGAACCGCCATTCTTGTATGATGATGTCTGCTCAGCTATGCCGACATTTCCCCTGTATTCAAAAACAAAATAATTTCCTCATACCAGGACCAGGGCAGCACCCCCACAGTATCCCCATTCTGAACAGTTTTGTTGCCATTAAGCTCCTAATTAATCGCAAATAAAGAAGCATCTGAGAACTCATCATCTACACCAACAGCTGGTTCTCCTGAATCCAGTTTGGATAGGTAATCGACCACCAAGTGTTTGTTGCCAGGATGATGAATGACCTCAAAGTCAAACTCTTGAAGCAACAACACCCATCGTGCCATACGTCCTATCAAATTCTACTGTCTCACTAGGTATAGCAGTGCGGAATGATCCACATGAAAGAAAACTTGCCTCCCCAGCAAATAATGTCAGTATTTTTTAATAGAGTAAATCATTCCCAAACACTCCCTTTCTGTCACTGAACAACTCTTCTTAGCTGCTGACAAAAGATGACTCACATAGTAAACAGGACAAAACCACCCTGTCAACTGCTCCTGCATCAACACACTCCCGATGGCCACATCCAAAGCATCAACAAACACATGAAAGTCAATCTTCCAGTTATGTGGAATCATTACTGGTGTCTTTGCCAGCTGCAACTTCAGCCGTCTGAATGCCAAGTTGCAATCATCTATCCACTGGAATTCCTTGCGATCCACATGAGCTGCAACATTTAACAGAATGGCCTGATCTGCTAAAAACCACAGATGCTGCCCATGCCATTTGATCCCTCCCAAGAACCGCATACATCCTTTGGGTTTTGCTGGTGGTGGTGCTTACATGATGACCTTGACTTTGTCTCGATCCACCGCAATGCCATCCTTTGACCTAACAGCTTGCCACTACGAACTGCAAACACACATTTGAGAGGGTTCAAACTAAAACACACCTCCCAACAACACTGTAGAAACAATCGCAAGTGCTCCAGATGTTGCTCCCAAGTTCCGAACACACTAAGATCATCTAAAAAAACCCGCATGAAATCTATTAAAAACGGCCCAAATATCTCATACATGTCCTGCTGGAATGTTGATGGAAATTTTCACAATCCGAACCAAATGATAGTATAGATAAACACCCCCCATGTTGTAATAAACGTTGTTTTGGCCTGATCCTCTGGCACCATTTGTATCTGGTTATACCCACTGAACCCATCCAAAAATGAGTAAATTCTGTGTCCTGCCACCTCATCCAGAATGGAATCCATGTATGGTAAAGGGAAGGGATCTGGAATTGTGGTTGCATTCAACTTGCGGTAATCTACACATATCCTGAGCTTCTTGTTCTTTTTTGGCACAATCACAATTGGCGAGATCCAATCCGAGTTCTCAATGGGAGAAATGAAGGGCCCACCCGCAACAGTAAATCCAATTCCTCTTTCACTTGTTTTTCCATATGCGGATTCATGTGATACCACTGCTAACATGAGGTAATACCGGCTTAAGATGAATGCAGGGTTCTAGGTTATCCTTTCCAGCAATATGCTCAAATTCAGAATTTAGTGACTTGATATAGGCAATCCACCTGAGCATAGTAATATCTGGAGTGGTGCAGCTTGTAATCATCCCAAGGAGTGGAAAGAAATCAGTTTCCACAAGCACAGGTCCCTATTAGGTATTCTTTTTCACATTTTAGGGCAGTGACTACCCCCCATAACTCCCTTTTAATTTGTGGATAATTTCGTTGGAGAATGCTTAATACTTTTTCTCCAAATCTAATTACATACTTGTGATTTTCTTCATCATCTTGCGCTATTGCCCATCCTATTCCACTAGTATCAATTGTCACAATCATAGGTCTTCCACATTTATAATCCACCTTTCTTAGAGTTGGAGATGATAGTAGCAGTCGTTTCAGCTTTTGCATGGCTTTTAGATGTGATTCTCCCCATTGAAACCTTTGATTTTTCCTGAGTAATTGGTAGAGAGGATCTGCTACATGTGCATAATGTGGAATCCATATAATGTAGAAGACGCACGCACCTAGAAATCTCAGCACCTTTGTGATGCTAGTGCATGTTTCTTTCATTCTTTGAATTGCATCTACCTTTGTTGGACAGGGTCTTCTACCATTGGAATTACACATGTGTCCCACAATTAGCACTTCTTTCATCCCAAACATTGACTTTGTTCCTGACAAGGTAAGGCTCACTTCTTCTAGCCTGGATAAAATCTTGTCACAATCTTTTATATGATTTGCCACAAACTTACGGCACCCCCTCGAATCTAGAGCCTCATCTTTCTCTCTTTCATCGCATCCTTTGATTGGCACATCGTCCAAAAAAGGCATAGTTATTTGTGGTATAAAGTCTCGTAAGACTTTATTCATACCATTCATCATATGTCCTCAGCTCAAGAGAAGAAAGGCAACTTGGCTTCATCGACAAGCTAACTCTTAGATTTGGCTTCATCAATAAGCCATCTTTCTATAGAAGTCATGCAGTATCGGCATTCTGCATGTGAAGGGTTTTTCTAGTCTTACGACTTTATCTCTGTGAGCTTCCTCTTCTTGTTTCCCTATCTCTTCTCTCAGATGGCAGCCTGGCAACAAGCTTTAGTCTTATCTAGGGTTATAGGGCATTTGCAAGATACTTATGAAGCTACCCATAGGGGTTTCTTAGAGAGTGTTAACCCTCACGGCTCACGGACACCCCATCACCTACGATGGACGCGTATTATGTATTTGGTAGAGTCAGGTACCGGGCTTGTCGGACCAATAGGGAAAGGTAGAGTGATCACCGATGAGAGGCGCACTCTAACACGAACATGCTAGGGTTAGTTGGCTAAGCATGGGCACCCAAGTGTGAATGGGGTGAGCTCCTATAAAAGCCAACTAAACCTAATTTTTACTCATTCTCTCATTTGTGCAATTGAAGAGTGCTCTTGCTCCATCTCCATCTCCATCTTCTTCTTCTTCACCTCCTTGTGTGTGTGTGTGTGTGAGAGAGAGGGAGAGTGTGTGTGCGATCGAGCATTACGAAGGCACGGCGGCGGCGAGGCGGTTGAGCGCGGCACGACTGCAGCTTCTTCTTCATCGCGGCGAGGAATCCACCACGAAGGCGAGCGTAGAGCGGTGAGTGACACACCCTTTGTTCTCTTGAGCTTGCTAGTTTAGGCTTGTTGTGTGCTTGGAGCCGTTTGTGGCTCGCACACGGTGTATTGGCAAGTCCCTTGCTTCGACAGTGCGGCAAGGAGCGCACATTTTTTGGCACCGCTGCCGGGGATATGCCCTACACTAAGCTCGGTTAGCACTTTACGCTTCCTTGTGGTGCAATTTCTATCATAGGAAAGGCAGGGAAGGAGTGTGTGGAGAATTCTGTTTTTTGCGTTTTCTGCATTTGCTGTCAAGTTTCAATTTCTGCTATTGTCTGCGTTTTTTCAATTTCTGCAATTTCTGCATTTTCAAGTTCGGCGTTTTCAATTTCTGCAATTTTCTGCATTTCTGCGTTTTTTCAATTTTCTGCATTTCTGCATTTTCAATTTTTGTGTTTTCAATTTCTGTATTTTCTGCATCAAAAAAAAAAAGTTTTTGTTGGAAAAAAAAAATTCTGAAAATTTTTTCTCGAAAAAAATAAAAAACGTGACTCTTAAAACGGATGGGTTGGTTTGTATAAAAGGTAGATCGGGATCGGGATCATTTTCCCAAGCCCAAGCCTGGTCAAGCCCAAGCCTAGGCCCAGGCCTCTGTCCTCAATCTTATGATGTATACTAGACTCACTCTTATATATATACCCTACTTCCTCAAGAGAGAATGAGAGCATGTGGGACAAGTCCTCCACTCTCCTCCTTTCTCTTCCCACTTGCACCCTTAGACTTTCTAGTTTGGGCCTAGTTCCCTACTGGAAATTGACAGTTTTAGGGATTCCGAGGGCATAGAGTGACCAAACGGAGGGTTGTAAAGCACGACACGACCCTCTGACCGATACGCTCGTTTCGAGCTATCACACGGCCCATTCCACGACACGCTCTAAAAAATCTAGCAAAAAAACAAACAAAAAACATGCTAAAAACTAGTCATAAGGCCTCCTAGAGCAGCTTTTTGACACCTTAGGGTATCAAAAGCACATGCACTTACGCTCTGGGCGGGTGCTAGAACACGAGCATATTGAGGGTGCCTCTGTTCATACGGACACCCATTACCCATCCACGATAAGCTCTAGACCCTCAGCGGGGACACAAGGTAGCACCACCCAAGACCCTAAAATAGCCGCTAGTGATTCCTCCTCCGACTCAGAAATCATGGAAGCATACCCTACCCAAAACACTGAGAGAGAAGGCCATGCACCTCCCGAAGCTCCACAGCTTAGTACTAGTATGTTTAGCCGTTTCATGGAAACATTAGGTAGAGCTACTCGCTCGGAACCTGATGCAAATGAAGCACACGAAGGGGGTGGGGAAGTGGACTCTCCTTTCACATCGCACGTGGACCCCACACCCCCAAAGAGTGTCCATGTGGATATCCTACCAACTTCTTACCAAGAAGGCCCTATTGAGCTGCCTCCTTCAGAAGTTCCCTCTAGAGTACCGTTGGTGACAAGTAAAACCACGGGGAGCAACATTGCTTCTACCTCACAAGAAACCGTTAACACGTCGACTCTAGAAGGATTGTTCATTAATGATCATTGGACATACGACCTCCACACTGAGGTGTTGACGGATCTACACTCTGGCCACGCCTACCATGTAGGATGGATAGAGATTGTACAATCCACCTCTAGTGCCACGAGCATCGAAGATCAACAGAAAATGATCTGTAATGTTATCCATGGCATTATTCAATCAGAAAGGCAAAACCGAGGGGTAAATATACTCTCAACTGGCCCCATGAGATTTCTGGATACGAGCAAGGCTCAACAGCCTACTCTATCACAAATGGAGACTCCTCTAATGAGCCCCATGGACCCATCTTACGTCATTTCACCTGGGGTCTCTATGCAATCTGAGCCTCCGAGCGAAAACTTTAGCTTCCCTAACTTGGCTCAACCCTCTATCAACGAAAACACAGTGCTCACTCCAGGGATAAGCCTGACAGAGAATGTACCGATGACATCTACGGTTAGCGCAGTGCCACTACCTAGTGTCGTAGTACCTAATATGGGGCCTCGGCCGTATGTGCCTCTAGCCCCTTATGCACACATGGTCCCCACACCTCCAATTGTACCACTTGCTTATGCTCCTCGAGTGCCGCTCCCTAGCCCTTATCCGAGTGGACCTATGCCCGGTTATGTTCCATATCCTGCATCATCCACACATATGCCAAGACCGGTACCCGTTCCTCTCCCACATATGATTCCAAGAGTACCTCCACCGGCCTTGCCTCCTCACATAGGTGACTTGGCAGCGTTTGCTCAAACCATAGGTCGATCTATCGCGGAAAATATGCGTCATGCATCTGATAGAGAGCCTAGAAGTAAGGCAGTACAAATTGCCAAACTCACGCAAAAATTCAATGGGGACGAAGATGCTAGAAAACACATTGAAGTGTTTGAACAAGTATGTGATTCCTTAGGGGAACGCAACGAACTACATAAGTGCAATGCCTTAAGCTTGACATTAAGTGGGAAGGCTGGAGATTGGTATAGGACCCTAAGGGTGGACGAGAAAACAATCTACCCTACCCTTCGAAGGTTGTTTCTAAAGGAGTACATACGAGAAGGTGTGCTTTGGGGTGTAGCATCTCAGCTACAGAAGGCCGAAGGAGAGTCAGTAAGGGACTTCATTAGTCGTCTAAAGCACTTAAACTCTCGCTGCCCTGTAAATGAGCGCTTCAACAATAACCAACTGCTTGATCGATTCATTCGAGGGTTGAGGAATGAAGGAATCTATAATGGACTAGTGATTAGAGGTATCACAACCAGGGAAGATGTCACTGCCAATGCAATCCAATTAGAGGACAACTTGATGATAGCAGGCATGAGGGTGTCTACTGACACGAGATCCACTAGCTCACAAGCCATTGAGTATGAACCCATGACTGCAAAGCCCATTTCCAATGAGCCAAAGGTATTTGAGACCTTCTTGACAGACCTCACCAAGGCAATCCAAGAGTCTCTTAAGGATAATCGACCCCCTCAAAATAGTCACATGTATCCAAGAAGGGAGCAACAATGGTGTTCCATTTGCTTAGGTCCACATAGCACTAGTGAGTGCCCTACGTTTAGAGTAAAATTTAATGGAACTTGCAACGCATGTGGTAGGTATAGTCACCAAGCTAAGGATTGTTTAATGATCAAACGTACGATGGTAAATAGACCACTTGTAGCCTGGACGGATGCGCCTCGAGCTCCTGTATTGATGCCTACTCCACCTGTTGAGCAACTACCACAACACATGGTCCCTAGATCTCAAAATGTTGTACAAGCAACACCGCTACCACCTCCTGTGCTAGGACCGCAGCCCCCGCATCCAAGAGTCGCCCCTATGAACCAAGTGGGTTGCGAGCCATCAAATGCTTATGCAGATGGCTGTGAGGAGGAAATAGACACTAGTATTGCCTACGGACTTGATACATTGGAAGAGTGTCCTATATACTACATGGAAGATTGTTGGGGGCAAGTCAAGCCGGTTTATCAAGCTGCTGCTCTCGCATCCAGAGGTCAAAATATCAACACCCAGGCTAGGAGGCCACCTCTTCAATGCTACGAGTGTGGTGGACCACATCGAGCAGCGGAGTGCCCTATTAGGCTGCAAAAGAATGCTGCACAGTTGCAAATGAATCAAGGGAGCACGTCTGCAATGCCAATACTCACATGTAATCGTTGTGGCATAGATCACTTGATTGCCCAATGCCCCTATAACCCAAATGCGCCTAAAATCACACCCCTAAATTTGGTCGAAATTGCTAGTGTGACATCGCCAATACCACCCGTCGCACCCGCTTATGCGATTACACGGTCCATGCCTCAAGGGCCAGGACATATTCTCGAAGAGAGAGATACCGCGTCAGTTATCCAAGCAAAGAAAAAGAAGACACGAAGGAAGAAGTCGCAGAATACGGAAAATTCAAAGCCAAGTTCCAAAACAAACATAGGAACAGGAGATGACCCCGTGTATATGAATGACCTCGAGGATGATTCAGATTCAGTCGAGACAATGGAGACTAGAACCAATACCACAAATGGAA
Organism: Adiantum capillus-veneris; assembly: GCF_014529385.1. Lineage (NCBI taxonomy): Eukaryota > Viridiplantae > Streptophyta > Polypodiopsida > Polypodiales > Pteridaceae > Adiantum > Adiantum capillus-veneris. The sequence goes on from NC_140938.1 coordinate 2,935,993, forward strand.
AGACCGACAAAGAAAACCGTAACATGAAACCAAATGAAAACCGAATAAGAGAAAACCATAAGGAGCCTCTGAAAACACCACAAGTGTTTCCAAATCCAATCCAAGACCCCCAAGATAAACCGCAGGGGCAAAAAGGGAAGAATCGTAAAAAGAAGATTGGGACGTACCCAAACCCAGTAGACGAGATTGAGCAGGTGAAACATCTAAGAGGTTTAGTGGAGAAGACTCAAAGGAAACTAGAACCAGAACCCATGCAGGTCAAAATTCATGACACAGTGTTTCCCACGCAAGTTCATCCACCCCACATGAACCATAGACCGTTAGCCATATTTAGTATCATCCAAGAAGGGAGTGAGGACATGACATCAGAAAGTGAGCATACACCCTTCTTGTTGGAAAGGATGTTTAACGAAGGAATACCTGATCCCATTAAGGAATATGAGATTCCATCCTCACCAGTTCCTAGTCAAGGACCTACACCCTGCAAAACGCCAATGAATGTTGCCAAACTAGTGGACTTCATGTCTTCTGAGGTCCGAACCACGATCATAGCAAAGCTATATGGAGATCCTGAGTTATTCCTTGCACTTCGAGCATTCCTTAACGGAGAGCTACGAACGGGATTACCGCAGTTTGCGCAACCAAATAGGCCTGACTCGATTATGATTGATGAGGAAAATCATGTGCAATCACTTGACTTAGATGGACACGAGTCTGTGATCGAGGTACCCATTAACGAATTAGGGCAGTATTTTGAAGGCGACGAGTCTAATGCGACCCTACCCATCACTACCAAGGGATTAACTATAAAGGGAATTCTTGATGGTGGTGCGGGAGTTAGCATCGTTACAAAAGATTGTTGGGAATCCATGGGAAAACCCCGCCTCAGTGTTACTAACATTGTGGTAAAGATGGCAAATGGTACCATAGCCAAACCTATGGGGATGCTCAAGGATCTTAAGATCAAAGTTCTAGGACACAAGGTATGACATACGTTCATTGTAATGGATTTCTCTAAACACCTTATGTCATATGAAATGATTTTAGGACGACCATTCATGAGGGAAGCACAAATGGTTCACGATTGGTCTAAAAATCATGTCTATTTGCAATTCCAAGACTCTGTCCTTAGAGTGGATTTGGTGACTGGTAAGGTACACCCCTTAGGGAGTAAAACCATTATTGATCATCGCTCTGACACCACAGTTCACTCGGCCCCACTACAATATTGTTACACTTGTAAGAAGGATACAGACATTGGCCAAGATTCTCCTTATATGGATATCCTACCTGGGATGACTGAGTCGGACAATGTGGATTGGGTACACCTAGCTGCAACCATAGATACCTGGGGAAATAGAGGAACCACTTGGGTCACACCAGAGGGGGAAGAGGTACCACAAATTGCACCTCTGAACATGATAAGTGCCATACATGAATCTTCTAAGGGCAAGGCAATTGTGGACCAATCTGACATTGACACCGATAGCTCAATAGAAGACTTTGACCAACACGACTTGGACACTGACTCCCAGCGTGAAACGGATTCTGAATCTCATGAATTAGAGAGTGGAGCAAGTTCAGAGTCAAAACATTCGGAAGGACCGAGCACATCAACCGATGATAGCTCCTCCGAGAGTGAAGAGGACACCAACGAGGACTCCTTTAGTGAGCCAGATCTAAATGCAAATCAAAAGCAGGTCTCAAATAAGAAAAAGAAAAACCTTAAGAGGCGTCGATATCGAGCCAATGTACGTGCTAGGATAAACAAGAAGAGATCCTCAGCAGAATGGCTCAGTTATATAGGAGCATGTGATGCTCATCGAAAATTGGTAGACAATTGGGGTGAATATCTCCAAAATGTTATGTGGTGTAGACCACGACCCCATGACATAGCCCAATTAGAGATCATAGACAAGCCAAAGTTGAGCCGCACTGCAAGGAGGCGTCAAAACCAAGAGTTAGCTCGACAACACAAGAAAGCAGAAATGGAAGCACAAACCAACGCACAACCAGAATCCACAGACTTGCATCCTGCACCAGAACATTTCAAATCTTACACCACAGGGGAAGCAAAGGTTGTGTACACAAAAGCCCAAAGAATACCCATCGATGGGAATAATGGAATCTATGATGGTCCGGCAATAGTTAAAGAAATAGAATTAGCTGACCCCGTTGAAGAATCAAAACCTGTTTTTATTGCCCAAGACCTCACAGAAGTTGAAGAGGCGGTCCTCAAAGAGCTTCTCAAGGAATTCAAGGACGTATTCGCTTGGACATACCATGATATGAAAGGTGTTCCGCCTTCTGTGGTCCAATATACAATCCCTATGATTAGCACTGCGAAGCCCGTACAACAAAGACCCTACCCCATGAATCCTAAGTACGCAAAGATCATTCAAGAAGAACTAGAAAAGCTTATCAAATGTGGGTTCATATATCCTATTGAACACTCTGAATGGGTGTCGCCAATAGTTATCGTGCCAAAAAAGAATGGGAAACTCAGGGTGTGCGTGGACCTCAAAAAAGTTAATGCAGCTACTAGAAGAGACCATTACCCCCTACCATATTCCGAACATGTACTCGAAAGAGTTGCAGGCAAGGAAGCTTATAGCTTTCTAGATGGGTACTCAGGCTACAACCAAATCACGATAGCGCTAGAGGACCAAGCTAAAACTGCCTTCATCACAGAATTTGGCGTGTTTGCATTTCGTGTGATGGCTTTTGGCTTAACAAATGCCCCTGCTACATTCCAACGATTAATAAACACTGCTTTTAAAGAATATTTGAGAGAGTTTTGTGAAGCTTTCTTAGACGACCTTTGTGTTTACTCTTCTTGGAAAGAACATCTATCATGTTTGCGAAAGGTGTTTGAAAAATGTAGGTTATATCGTATCTCATTGAACCCGTTCAAATGCCAATTTTGGGTCAAGCATGGAGTTATTTTAGGGCATATAGTATCCAAGAATGTAATCTCAACCGATGAGAGCAAAATTAAAGTGATTCTAGAGTTACCACCACCAACCAATTACAAGGGAGTTCAAAGGTTCATGGGACACGTGGGTTATTATCGACGGTTTATTTTATTTTTCGCTGAGATAGCACGTCCTTTGTACAAGCTTCTCATTGAATTTAAATGGACTAAAGAGTGTGACCAAGCCTATGAACAATTGAAGAAAACACTAGCAAGTGCTCCGATTTTAAGGACACCTAACTAGGATGTCATTTTCCATTTGCATATTGATGCATCAAACTTTGCTATTGGGTGTGTTCTCACTCAACCAGGAGAACATAAATTGGACTATCCCATTAGCTTTGCAAGCCGTCAATTGAACGATGCTGAAAGGAACTACACCACTACAGAGCGAGAAGGTTTGGCAATGGTTTATGTAGTAAAGAAATTTCGCTACTACCTTCTGGCAAACAAGTTTGTATTTTATGTGGATCATCAAGCGTTGCTGTATCTGGTAAACAAGCCATGCTCCACAAGAAGAATCACACGATGGTTGTTAATTCTTCTGGAGTTTGATTTCACGATTGTAGTGAGACCCAGTAAAAGGCACGTCATGGCTGATCATTTGTCCCGCATACCCAATGGTGAAGTCCCTACAGGAGTTGATGATGAATTACCCGATACTTCCCTATTCATAGTTGAGACTATGCCTGAATGGAGTGAGAACATTGTTAACTTTTTAGTTAATGGTTTTCCACCCAAGGAACTTCGTAAGGATATCGCTCGAAGGCTAGTAAAAGAATGTGAACCCTATTGTTTGATTGCCGGAACCCTGTATAGATTAGGCAAGGTCGATATTCTTAGGCGTTGTGCCCGCGAGGATGAATATTTGTATATCTTGCAAGAAGCACATATGGGCATAGCAGGAGGACATTTTTCAGGGGACCTGACTGCTAGAAAGGTGCTGCAATCAGGCTATTGGTGGCCAACTTTATTTAAGGATGCATCACTTTTTACAAAAGGGTGTGATGAGTGCCAACGTTACAAGACCACACAGCGCAAGGACAGAATGCCCTTACATCCTATTAAAGTAACCCAACCATTTGAAAAATGGGGCTTAGACTTTGTAGGTCCAATTAGTCCCGCAGCTCGCAACACTCAATCTCGATATATTCTAGTTGCTACGGACTATGTAACAAAGTGGGCTGAAGCTAAGGCTTCACAAAAAGCTGACGCGAGGACAACAGCTAAGTTTCTTTTTGAGAACATTATCACAAGATTTGGTTGCCCTTTTGAAATTGTTAGTGATAATGGTACCCATTTTATAAATGAGGTAATAAGAGAGCTTACCACGACCTTTATGATATCCCACCATAAGTCTACACCTTATTACCCGCAAGCTAATGGACAAGCCGAGAGCACCAACAAGACTCTAATCTCTATTTTAACCAAGACGGTAGAAGCTCATCGCACTGATTGGGATTTGAAGTTGACATCTGCTCTATGGGCTTATCGTACTGCTTATAAAGTGGCTATTAATTGTACGCCATTCAAAATGGTATACGGCCAAGAAGCGGTTATGCCTTGGGAGTTTGTCATTCCTAGTCTTAGGGTAGCTTCGCAAGAAGGATGGAATGGTAACCCCTTAATCGAGCGTTTGTTTATCTTAGAAAAACTAGACGAAGAGAGACAGTTGGCTATGCAAAATGCTCTTGTGGAAAAGGATAGGAGAAAGAAGTGGTTTGATCGCCATGTGAAGGACAAGGACATCAAAGTTGGTGATAAAGTCCTTATGTATGGAGTACGTAAAGAGAAGAAAAAGTTGAAATATGCTGGTAAAGGACCATATAGAGTATGTGAAATTACCCCACAAGGTACCCTTCGTGTGGAAACTCTTGATGGAGTTGAAACCATTGGATTCCTCAATGGGAGTAAATTCAAAAGATATTATGATCCTTTAAGCCAAGAAGAACTACGGGCCATTCATCAGAAAAAGGCCGCCAAAGCACAAACCGAGTTAAACAAGATACAAGCTCAAGCTGAGGCTAAGGAGCGACAACAACGTATAAGGCAAAAACGAGAGGCTAACCTTGGGGTCACAAATGCATTCCACGTGGAAATTGAAGAGGATGGGTTGGACTCTGACACACCTCTACGATACCCCATTGAGTTAAATAGTGCCTATGGAAAAGTGCTATATAACGCCTTATTGGACATGGGTGCTAAATACAATCTGCTATCCTATGGGGTGTGGTGTCAGTTAGGGAAGCCACCTCTATCTGAGAGTATTATCCAAGTCAAGGGTGTCAACAAGAAAAAAACTACGGTTTTTGGAATCTGGCACACTTCTGTCAGTTATGACCATGGGGTTGTAGCTCAAGACTTTTTGGTCATGCCTACTGGAACTGTGGAGGGTAATATAAACCTAGGCCGCACGTGGATGATAGCCACCAAATGCACTATTGATTGGGGGACTGCGGGTGTTACAACGCAAAAACCAACTCTTAGCCCTACCACTCAAGCCATAGTCCCTGAGATATTGCCCAAGGAAATAAAACCCAAGACATTGCATGTCCAGGAGGTTGAACCATACGTCCCCATAGCCCAACTCTCTAGAGCTTCAACTGATGTAGTTGAAAGAAAGCTTGAGACACACAAGAACCATCCTAATATAACAGAGAAAACATACAAGTGGGTCCCTAAAACCTCTGTAGTGAGCATGGTTGATGCAAAAAAACGGAAACCTAGTAAGAACCGTACCACTCACTCCAAGAAATGTAAAAAAACGCTGCGTTGGATTCCTAAACGACTATTGGAATCCCAAGGATACTATGAAGGAAATGATCAAATCTGGGTGCCCAAACGTAAAGTGTACTCTTACCTGTCACCTGGCCCATGTAAACCCAATCCTGTGGCTCCAAAACAAATTGAAAATCGCGGAAAGGAAAAAATCATGGAATGTTACACACCCGTTCTAGAGCTAGTTTGGGTACCAAAGAAAGAACGATTTGTTCCACCTAGCTCAGGAACAGGGAAATCAAATGAAGCTTCTTGCTCTTCATGTAGTTCCTATACGCAAATAGAAGCTTCGACACAACCTCCACCTACCACTGTACATATCCATCCAAGCACGAAAGAGTTTGCACCTTCCGGGGTAAGTTCACCACCTACAACAACGTTGCAAATAAAATCATGGGAGAGTACCTTACCACCCTTGCAACTAGATGAACCGCATAGGGCGGTCGAAAACTATTGGTTAAAATCCTCACCTATTACCAACTGGAACAATTGGTTTCAAAGGGTGACAAGCTCATTTCAAACGGTATGATCTACCCAAGGAAGGGGGGAGTGTTTGCTGACAGTCATCATTCATTTGTTTCCCTCTCAACCTTTTTCCCTGACCTCTCAATCTCCGATCTTAGGGAATGTATATATATAGCCTTATACTCACAAAAAAACAAAAATAGTAAAGAGCAAGAGCGCCTAGCAATGAGAGAGCACCCTATCAGATCTTACATATAAGTCCAAATTCACCGTGTCAACTCAAGCAACACACAAAAACAACTCTTATGTTTTAAAGGCCTAACCAAATCTATCTGTCTTGTCAGAAATGGCTACTTCATCAGAGGCATGCACTTCTATTTTTTATGAAAGGTACCCCTTGTCTTTTCAACAAGTGTTCTACGTATGCTACCCTATACTTTCTTGCGAATGGGATTTGATAGAGAGCCTTGCATGTGAGAGAAATTTTGAGGAGTTAGAATGGCTGATACGTCTATGGCTAACTAGTGATCCCTACCCAGTAGCGAATGTGTCTCCAATGGCACATGCTTATTCTTTTGCACAAGATGAGTATCCACGCATCACGAGGTTCTTGATTAGCATGCTTGCACAAGAGGATGATGAAGAGGACCTAATAGAGACCGAGGAAGACTATGGCCTCAAGGACAACGATTTTATTTATCTAGATGATGAGGATAGAGGCCTAGGCTTAGGGTGGCCACCCGGTTTATATAATATCCTCTTTCCTTGATTCTAAAAGGGGTGATAGATAGGTAGGTTAGGGGTCTAGATTGTGTTTTGAGTTTGTTTTTTAGGAGTTTTAATTTTTCCCACTGATGTGCCTCCTGGAGGTATTCCTTTTGTTTCCTAGTGTGTACAGGAGCGTGTTGCTGTGGTTAGGATTTGGACCTTCATGGAACCTTCAAATCAAGCGCGACCATCGACACAAACAGGTGTTTCTTGTCCATTAGCATTGCCCTTATCTTTTTGCAATCTATGATTGTCTGCTTTGATTGTGATTGGTAGCATAATATTCAACGCATTGGTTAGTATCAAACATTTAATTCAATGTAATGTTTGTCATAATCACTTGTTTAGGTGTAAAAATCAAGCAGTCCGACTAAGCTAGTTTGACCAAGCTAGGTATTAGAAATCTTCTCTTAATACCATGGGGAATGCCTTCCTAATAAACAATGGTTACTTAGGTTCTTAATCCGATTTAGGCAGCATTGTATGAAATGTACTAGGGCTTTCTAGTGGGCTTAACCCTAGTGACCTTTAGCTTAAGTATTATAAAGGGAGTTTACTAATGTGATGAGCCTGGGGAGGGTAACAATGTTATATGACCCCCCAAAGTTACAAAATTTAAATGTTGAAAATGAATAAACAAAAAATCAAAGTGCCACAATGTAAAATTTTAAGCTGGAAGAGAAATCTCAGCTTGAATTGGTACTTCACTCACATGTATCGCCTATGGTACTAGAGCCCTAGAGGTTCCCAGTGTGGGCGCTTTTCCTTGAAAAGCAAAAAACCCAAGGCATACAAAATAAGCACACACATCATAATTGAATCAATGTGAAAAGACTTTGGGGGGTCAAAGAAAAAGTAATCAGTCAAGCGATGATTTCATGAGAAATTCCTTTTATGGTAGCTTAACTACAAGGTTTTCTAGATATAGCCTCTAGTCAGCCCTCGAACATGAATACTTGGCTCTCGCGATTAAACAACTTAATTGACCACAGAAAATTAAAAAGCTTACCCATGGTATTAATATTCGATCTCTAGTGCCTTTCGACCGTCAAATTAGCGACCCCAGACTTGTTTAATTTTTTACCTTTACATCTATTTATGCATTTGATTACATTGCAATTTAATGTTCATTGCTAATACATTGTTTGAAATTCTTTTACCAATCAATTTGTCTACCTAAAACTGCATATGCTTTTTAAGAGAATGCAATTACTGTGCCAATGTTGTTTGATTTTGCAGTGACTGAAGAAGGCTAAGGACATTCATCTCAAATGCTCTTCCACCTCGACGACCCAGCTTCAACTTAATAGCTTCCGAGGACGGAATCTACATCAGGAAGGGGGGCATGTTAACCCTCACGGCTCACGGACACCCCATCACCTACGATGGACGCGTATTATGTATTTGGTAGAGTCAGGTACCGGGCTTGTCAGACCAATAGGGAAAGGTAGAGTGATCGCCGATGAGAGGCGCACTCTAACACGAACATGCTAGGGTTAGTTGGCTAAGCATGGGCGCCCAAGTGTGAATGGGGTGAGCTCCTATAAAAGCCAACTAAACCTAATTTTTACTCATTCTCTCATTTGTGCAATTGAAGAGTGCTCTTGCTCCATCTCCATCTCCATCTTCTTCTTCTTCACCTCCTTGTGTGTGTGTGTGTGAGAGAGAGAGTGAGAGAGAGGGAGAGTGTGTGTGCGATCGAGCATTACGAAGGCACGGCGGTGGCGAGGCGGTTGAGCGCGGCACGACTGCAGCTTCTTCTTCATCGCGGCGAGGAATCCACCACGAAGGCGAGCGTAGAGCGGTGAGTGACACACCCTTTGTTCTCTTGAGCTTGCTAGTTTAGGCTTGTTGTGTGCTTGGAGCCGTTTGTGGCTCGCACACGATGTATTGGCAAGTCCCTTGCTTCGACAGTGCGGCAAGGAGCGCACAGAGAGATACCAACGCTTCCTCTTCCATGCAATAGGAACTTCTGTAGGTCAAACTGTGTGGAAAACCTATCACAATGTTATGAGGGTGACTCTTTGGGGTCGAGATCACTTTCGCAACAAATGTGTGTCTTGTCGTGGCCACCAGTGTTTTTTTTTTTCACAGGACCCCCTCGAAAATCTATAGCCTAATTGGGCGACCCTATCCTGACGGGGCCCTGGGCAAGAGTCTATGAATTTTAGAAATATATTATAAATCTTTAAAAATTCTAAAAAAATTACCAAAAATACTAAATATATTTAGGTATTTTTCCTATTTTTTTGAGAATTTTGGGCTATCATATACTAATTTTTTTGAAATTTTAAATATTTTTTGCTATAAAAATTGAAAAGAAATTCTAAAAAATACACTAAATTTGCCTAAATTTTTTCCAAAAACTCCATTTGGTCACCAAATTTGCTAAATTTTGCCCAAAAGAAAAACACTAATGGCCACTAAAGCTTTGGGTCTGGGTCCTCGGTTCTACTATGTGAATGGAACACCCAATCAGTTCCACATCAAAAAATCCATCTTTATCCTCACTTTATGCTAGTCAAGTAGGTGTAACGATCTCTCAACGAATAATCCCGACGGATGAAAGACCTAATACTTGTCTCGTTTGTGATTCATGTTTCTGTGATCACGCAATGGACGGACTCGTTGAGTCATAAAAATCTTCCCTTTGCAATCTCAAGTGTTGAATTTAAGCATGTTGCATCTAATACACGTTGAATGTTTTTTTAATTCCTTGTCTTGAATACACTTGTTTTAAAGGTTTTCTGAGAGTAGAACGAATTTAGACTTTGTGAAATCTTAAACCTCTCAGTTTGTCTATCAATCTTTGGGTAGTAAGTTGAACTTAACTTAAGTTGAGTTCCTAAACCTTCAAACAAGGCTTTTCAAAACTTTGAAGTGAATTCGGAGTCTCGGTCACTTACAATTTCTCCCTAGATTTCTTGTCTAATTCTTGTCTTAGATACACAGGTTGAATGTTTTTTTAATTCCTTGTCTTGAATACACTTGTTTTAAAGGTTCTCTGAGAGTAGAATGAATTTAGACTTTGTGAAATCTTAAACCTCTCAGTTGTCTATCAATCTTGGGGTAGTAAGTTGAACTTAACTTAAGTTGAGTTCCTAAACCTTCAAACAAAGCTTTTCAGAACTTTGAAGTGAATTCAGAGTCTCGGTCACT